>NC_056743.1:1011234908-1011402408 GCF_019279795.1 Protopterus annectens | reverse complement strand
AGGTGACCTTTGCCTAACATACAAGGCCATGTCACACCCAGATTTGATGAATATGCTTCACCTCAAAAATCTAGATCCATCAGAGCCACAAGGGCGGAGACTTAAACCTTGACACGGCTATTAATAGGACGTGCTGGAGGGATAGATTCATCACCCAAAGACTCCCTATGCTGTGGAACAAAATCCCGGTACATGTGAGGCAGAGCACCTCGCTGGCCTTGTTCAAGAGAAATCTTGACCAATGGATGGGAGATCACAGATATACCCCAGGGATAACCTCAGTGTCACTGCTCGACAGAGGCACAGCAAAATAATGGGTATAGTTCCCCATACTAAAGGGGTGGCGTAAGCCACAAAACGATGGGCTAGGCTTGTAAATGCCCTCGGGCAGATAGCCTAGTATGAACCTATGAACCTATGAACCTATATATATATAATACACACATACATATATATACACACACATACATATAGATAGATATGTGTATATAATGATAGTACTTGCTTGAAGATTTTCTTCTTTGGCTTTCATGAAAAATAGTCTATTTTTCCAGATGTTCATCATGCATACAGCTGCAGTCATTACAGATGGGTTATCCTGCCGTCAGGCGGGTCCTCAGTTGGCCGAATTCCAAAGTCTAGGTCCGGCGTCAGTTGTCGTCGCTTCTTCCCTGACGTCAGTGCGGCAGGGGTAAAAAAGAGGCAGCCAGTGCCATTTTCTTCAGTCTTTCTTGCCGCACGGTGCCCAAAGCAGAAGCAGTTCACAAGTGCCGTTCGGCCAGCTCCTGAGATTTACGAAAGTATTTCAGCCGAAGTCTTCTTTAAAGCTAAGTACCCCATTGGGGAAACTTTTCTTGCCTCAGACTGATGTCAGACAAAGTTAATAATTGCATTTCTTGTGGGAAGCAAATACCGCATAAGGATTTCCACTCTTTCTGTATACCTTGCTTAGGCCCAGACCACGATGTCTCGGGCTGCCATTTTTGTGCTAGGTTCAACAAGCGCACTATTAAGCGCCGGGCGGAGTTTGCCCTTCATTATTTTGGCAAAAAATTTAATTATATCATGTCGTCGGATTCACCAACACCAGTTTTAAGCAAAAGACGCAAAGATAAGGACCGTCATCCGAGGTCCGCACCGAGTACTGAGACCACGCTTAGGCCTACTACCGGTTCTCAGCAAGGCACATACGCAGCCCCTGAATACCGATGAAACTATTTTACCGGTGACTTCAGTACCCGAGGTCGCAGGCTCCTCGGTCTCCATTCCTACTGCAGATACCGACGCCACTCTTGGCGGGGAAACTCAAAATTTAGTCAGGCCTACTATTTCTGAAGGCGTCTTCAGGCCTTCCACCTTCTCTATTAAATCCTTCACTAAATCTAAAGTAGCCATGAAAACTAAAAAACAGGGTCCTCAGACCTCCTCTCAAGGCCCCATGCCTAAAAAGCAGATGCTAAAAATGGCTGAGGATTTGATAACTCTCATCAGGGGTTCTCAACCCCCCTCTGACAAAAGACCCAGATTGGAGGAAGACCACCCTTCCTCAGACCAGGCTTCTATTACCTCAGAACATTCTGAGGACCAGGATTGTGCCTATTCCCCTTTCGAAGACTGATGCTGAGGAGTCTATTCCCTCGGTCTCCCCCCCCCCATGAGGATTACTCTTTTGGGGAAACCCTGCATACATTGAGGGAACACTTTCACTGGGAAGGCCAAGATTACTCAGATTCCAAGAAAAAACTCAGGGAATTTCTACTGCTCCCCCAGCATAGGCCCCTGGCTATCCCTCCTGTTTGATATTTTGGATGATGTGTACACAGAAGCCAGCCTTAATCCAGACTCTTTACCTCCAGCCCCTGTTAAACCAGACAGGTATTACCGGGTCCCTGATTCTCACCAGTTCCTTTATAAAAGCCATACTGCTGGCCCAGAAACTATTTCACAGGGTCCCAAGGGAATAAAGGCCTCTACTGCTAAAAACCCTTTACCTTCAGAGAGAGATTCCAGAGCATTAGAAAGGTGGGGGAAAAAGGTGTATACATCTGCCACTTTAACCATGAGGGCATTAAACTGTCAATTCCATATGTTGAAGTACCAACAGTTTTTGTTATCTCAGTTGAAAAGCAAAATGACACAAACAGAACAACCAGATTTGAAAGAGTTGCAGGATTTGTTGCATGGTTCAGAGCAAGTGGGAAAACATACCTTGCAGTGTGGTTTTGATGCTTTAGAGGCCTCATGTAGAGCTGCTGTCACGGGGTCTGTTATACGTAGATATGCTTGGCTCAAAGAGCAAACCTTACCAGATCATGTCAAAGCAAATGTATTAGATGCACCACTTCAAAAAGATGTATTGTTTGGTGTTAAAGCTGAGGAGGTACCAAAGAAAATAGAGGAAAAAGCGAAATCTATGCAAACAGTGAAAGATTTCCTGCAGGTACAACCTCCACGCTTCAGCAGAAACTGGCCTTCAAAAAATTGGTCCTTTCCAGCCACGCACAGACCTCAAAGGGGAAGATACAGATGCCCAAGGGGTAGAGGACAACCTCAGGGATCTTACAGAGTAAGACAGTGGCAAGCACCAACCCCAAGAGGTGGAGAAGATAGATCACAGTCATTTGAAAACAGACACAATGACTTCCCCCTATGCCTGCCAAGCAAAGCTTTAATGGCAGCACCTTTGGGCGGAAAACTGGCATTATTGTTGAAAAAGACAAATGGATTTTGGACATTATAGACAGAGGCTACAGGTTCCACTTTCACACCCTTCCAAAAATGAGAAGCATGCCAAACCTGCCACAAAATCAAAGGGCAGAGGCACAAAGACAAATTTCCGCTCTCATGGATATGAAAGCGATTCAAGAGGTACCTGCAAAAGAATAAGGTCAAGGTTTTTATTCCAGACTATTCCTGGTACCAAGGAAAGACAAAGATTGGAGACCTATCTTAGACCTATCCATCCTAAACACATATCTACAGGTTCCAAAATTCAAGATGCTCACATTACAGCAGCTTCTTCCCATGCTGGGCAAGGAGTCTTGGCTGGTAACATTGGACCTCAAGGAGGCATGCCTGCATGTCCCTATCAGACAAGATTGCAGAAGATACCTCAGATTTCTTTTCAGGTTCAACCCATTACCAATTCTCTGCATTGCCCTTTGGCTTATCTACTGCGCCCAGAGTGTTTACGAAATGCCTGGCATCAGTAATTGCCTTTTGCAGACTACAAGGAATGCAAATCTACCCATATCTGGACGACTGCCTGATCCAAGCAGACAGCAAGGACATTCTATTGCAGCATCTGGCATTTGTAATAAAACTGTTAAACTTCCTGGGATACACAGTGAACAAAAAGAAATCAAAACTAATGCCTTCTCAACAGATATTTTTCCTGGGTGCCAGCTTAAATACAACCACCCAGATGACCTACCTCATGCCAGACGTTTGGGCAACTGTCTCAATACTTCAGCAAAAAGGCAACTTTCACCAGACTAACTGCAAGGAAAGTCCTGCAGGCTCTGGGATTCATGGCATCTTGCATCCTACTAATCCCATGTGCAAAGCTGAATATGAGGAAACTACAATGGTACCTAAAAAACTTATGGTCTCAACACAGCCACAGCTTGGAAACAATTATACCACTCATTCCATGCCTTCAAAAGGAATTTTTGTGGTGGGCTCAAGCATGCCAAAGAAACACAGGTCTCCCTTTTTGTGTACCTCAAGCAACTCAAATCATCACAACGGACGCCTCAGACTACGCCTGGGGAGCACACATGGCAGATCAGTGCATTCAGGGAAAATGGTCCCAAAAAGAGAAGCACCTACACATCAACCAAAAGGAGATGCTAGCCGTGCAAAATGCTCTTATGACCTTCAAAGACGTACTGCATCCAGGCCAGCTATTGATAAGGACAGAGAACACCACAGTCATGTGGTACATAAACAAACAAGGGGGAACTCATTCATTCCCCCTGTGCAGGCAAGCCATGACCCTATGGAACACAGCACTGGAATTGCAAATTCAACTACAGGCACAATTCCTGCCAGGGAAGGAAAACACACTGGCAGACAACCTAAGCAGAAATATGACAGATCCACACGAATGGAAGTTGCATCCTCAAGTTTTCTCAAAGATGACTCAAGCATGGGGACAGCCAGACATAGATCTATTTGCTACCCACAGAAATTACCAGCTGAAACAATTTTTGTTCAAGGACCTATCATCCACAGGCCTGGAAAGTGGACGCACTCTCTTTCAATTGGACAACATTGACAGTCTATGCCTTCCCGCCTCTTCCTCTACTGACCAAAGTTCTATTAAAAGCCAGAGCAGAGGCCACATATGATTCTCATTGCTCCAGACTGGCCACGACAACACTGGTATCTGCTCCTAAAGAGTCTGACACACTCCCCACCATGGATCCTACCTCTAGTACCTCTTCTGTTGTCCCAGCACAACTACAAAACCCTTCACAGCCAGCTCAAAACCATAAATCTAGCTGCATGGAGAATACCTTAATTTCCCAACAGACTCTCCTCTCCAAGGAGGCGCAGGATGTCATCTTGGAGGCCAGAAGTCCTTATACTAGAAAAGCCTACTCCGAAAAATGGAAACGATTTTGTTCCTGGAATCAAGAAAGGGGCCAGAATCCTTGGGTAATAAATATGCCTCAAATTTTACAATACCTAGCTGAGATGTTAAACAGTGGCCTTTCCTTCTCCATCAAGATCCACGCTTCAGCCATTTCTGCACAATGCAATACAGATCCTCCTTTATTCTCACATCCTCTATTTAAGGCAGTTCCTCAGAGGGGCAAAAAATATAAAACCCCCATGGAAACCACCAGTCCCAGCTTGGGACCTCAACTTCGTATTGGAAAAACTGACCCTGCCTCCCTTTGAGCCGGCTTCTTCAACAGAGCTACAATACTTGTCGTGGAAAACAGCCTTCCTTCTGGCTATTACCTCAGCACGCAGGGTTTCGGAGCTACAGGCCCTCATGGCTGTGCAACCATTCATCATCTTCCATCAGGACAGAGTTTCCTTACGAACCAACCCTACTTTCATGCCAAAGGTAGTATCTAGTGTAGCTTTGAATCAGACTATTCATTTACCTACCTTTTATCCAAATCCACAGAACAAAGGGGAGAGACTACTACATTCCTTGGACATTCACAGACAACTTCGTTATTACTTGGACAGAACAAAGTCATTCAGGAAATCTGAGCATCTCTTTGTGTCCTGTGCTACAGGTGCTCAGGGAAAGGATATTTCCAAACAGACAATTTCAAAATGGATAGCCCACTGCATACGCTTTTGTTATTCATTTCATGGAAAATCTGTGCCTATATACATCAGATCCCACTCCACCAGGGCTACAGCTACCTCTGCAGCTTTCCTCAGGTGGGACCCTACCAAGGACATTTTGGAAGCAGCTACCTGGAGTTCAGTGCACACTTTCTCCAAGCTCTACCACCTTCCACTATACTCTAAATCTAGAGCGGGCTTTGCCACAGCAGTCCTGCAGGGCATCCTAGCCCCTCCTAGTTCCACTTAGTGCCTGCCACCCTTACCTAGCTTTAGGATTCTACCCATCTGTAATGACTGCAGCTGTATGCACGATGAACATAGTGCAGTTTTGTACCTACCATAAATGTAGATGTTCGAGTGCTCATACAGCTGCAGTCCAGGTTTCCCTCCCTCCCTCCATCCCCTTTTAGGACAGGCCTTAAGGCAAACACCTTATCATATAACCTTTTTGGGGTATTCTGTTATGGTGTATTTTCTTGCAACTACTGTTTTTGATTTATCAACATTGCATGTTTGCATAACATTATGTTTGCCTTCCTTCTGGGGGCACCTGACATCTGGGGCAAGAAAAACTGAAGAAAATGGCGTCGGCTGCCTCTTTTATACCCCTGCCGCACTGACGTCAGGGAAGAAGCGACGACAACTGACGCTGGACCTAGACTTTGGAATTCGGCCAACTGAGGGACCCGCCTGACGGCAGGATAACCCATCTGTAATGACTGCAACTGTATGAGCACTCGAACATCTACATTTATGGTAGGTACAAAACTGTACTTTGAGCAATGTAGTCATCAGACAAAAAAAATCCTTTTCTTTTAACCTTTTTTGGGAGTAGGGAGGCATGGCAGGAGTGAACATTAGCCTGGTTGTAATATTGCTTTGCAGCACCTAGTCATCAGAAAATATGGGAGACACTGGTTAGCATTGTGGCAGGAGAGCAGTGTGTGGGTCTTTTGGACACTGTCTTTTCACAAGTCCACTTAATGTCGCTGCACACTGTATTTCTTGAAAAGAAAAGCTAGGCAAATGAATGTGGACCTTTCTGATTTATTCTGCTAACAGCAGCTTTCTACTACCGGAGCAGCTCAGTCATGGTCTAGTCATACTTGCACTTCCCCTAACTCATTCATGGTAAATTTTTGTTTACATTATTAAGTGCTGGAGATTCCTCTTAGTGGGGTGGGATTTTAGGGGTCAATTAAGTACAACATTAAGAAAAATTCTATTTTGAGTTGGCAGATGAAACCATTGTACCTGGTGGAGGCCCCGAGGGCTTGAAAGAACTGATCTTTTCAGACAGTTCCCAGAAAAAAAGTAAAAAAGTTATCTGCTATTCATGAACACTTGCAAAAAACTGATATGAACTGTATTTATTTTATATTTTGTACAGGTGGATTCTCCCCAGAGACGAAGCACAAGCGAGGTAAGCCATTTTACAATGTAAAATACATAATTTTGATCTTTTTTATATAAATGACTGTTAGTAAGGTGGAAGGGGATAGAGTTTGTGGTAAAATCACAACTTCCTTTTGGTGTCGTAGAGAATGATTTCCAATGTTCAGTGCTAGAGCAATGTAAGATATTTTTGCAAGAACTTAAATCACCTGGATCTAGGTGATGAGTTATCTCAGCACCAGACATCAGTGTTAGTGTATCAGGTGCAGAGATAACTTTTTTCTTGTGTATTTTTAAGTTAAAATAATTTCCTTTTAAACCATCACCTGTCTTGGCAGGCTAGACATTGATCACCTCGTGCAGTTCAAAATAAAAACCTTAAATGTGAAATAAAAAAAGGAGTTTGAACAATTAAAGCAGCAGCTTGCATTACTTATTCGAACCAGATCATTTGTTTAACATTTAAGAATGTTGATTATGGCATTATAGTTAGAAATCGACATTCATACTGTCCACACGTATTACTGTGTGTGAATGTGATTGTGTTTGCAGAAATTACCAAAACAAAGTTAAACATGATAGGTGTCCATCAATAAGTTAAAAAAAAAAAGTTTAGACATCTCTCTCTGGGTAAGATTTTTTGTTAGTACAGTTTTAAAGGTTCTATAAAATAATTACCTTGATTTCACTAAGAACTTAACTTGAGCATGAAATTGAAGACTACATGCTGTTTACCAATATACTGATGTTCTGCAGTCCTGTCCCGCCTTCATTCTTACATATGGGTTCGGAGCCGAGGACTCGGCTGATTACAAAGCTCGAAGTCTCTAAGTTGGCTCGTGGCAAGGTAGGTATCCCATAATGCACAAGTAACAATCCCCAGATCTCGTTTGCCGCTCTACGAGTTCAGAAGTGTTCTCTTTCTTGACCGTGGCTAAGTTGGAATATTTTTCTTCAGATATTGATAGTGTTCTTTTTTGACTGTAAGCTTAGTATTAATAGCTTACTGTTGTTAACTTGCGAGTAGTTAGTGTGGGTTTTCTGCAGTTTTATTGCAAATTGTTTCTGTGCAAGTTGTTGCTAATTGTTGGCCGTTGCTTCCGCAGGCCTCCCTAAGTGGTATCCCTTCTTTTTCTCTTGTGAAAGTTATTGTTAAACTTTCTTAGGTCTGTTTTTTAGATAGGACCTATTTTTTGCCTTCTTGTTGCTTATCTATCTCGCCTACCCCTCTGTCAGGGCTAGGCCCATTTAAGTTAGAGGACCCTAGTTCTCTATTGCCTTTCTCCCATGTGTGTTGTTTCTTGAGCAGGGCAAGGCCCGTTTAAGTTTGAGGACCTTGTCCTCTCTGCTTATTGTCTGTCTACATTTATAATCGTTGTTCTGGTAGTTATGTCTAAGGAAACTAAAGACCATAAAACTTCAGGTTTTAAGAAGTGCTTGAAATGCTCACAAAAAATGTCCCTGAGTGATGGGCATAGTATTTGTGTGTATTGTTTGGAAGCCATACATCTACAGGAGACATGTACTTTTTGCCATTCTTTTAGTTCCCGGGTTCTCCAGGAAAGGAAGAACAAACTGATTTTGAAAGGTCTCCTTAAAGCTTCCTTTGAGGAGGATTTAGCTAGTTCTTCCTCTTTTCACTCCAGGTCTCCCTCTTCTAAAAAAGAGAAGGTTAAGTCAGTGAAAAGACATTCTCCTACACCAGCTACTAAATCAGGACCTCCAGAGAAAGTTGCAAAAATTGACAAAACTTCTACCTCTTCAGCTCCTCTGCCTTCGGAGCCGGTTGAGATTATTGATACAGACCTTCCAGTTTCGGCCCCAAGTTTTTCAGAGCTTATAGCTGGATCCTTACCTCGGAGCCAATCAAAAGACTTATTACCGGTATCCCTGAAACTTAGATCTCCAATTTTGCAGAGATCTTGATCCGCTACCTTGTCTTCCAGATCCTCCAGTAGTCTTTCTTAGGAGGATGTCAAGAGGTTGATGCTTAGGCTTTTGAAGTCATCGGCGCTAGCAAATTTGTTGTCTGCTCCGACCCAATCTGTTCTGGCGCTGTTTAAGGCCGTATTACCTGCTTCTGTTCCTCCTCCGAGCCATACCGGTCTTTTGGAGCCAGAGCTATCGGTGCCATTTGTTGTGGAACTGTTGACTCCAGCACCCCAGGTGGCTGTCTCGGAGCCGAGTTCCGCTCCGACTCCTTCGGTGCTGTTACTGGTGTCTAGGAGCCGAAGCTCACCAGTCTGCCCCGATGGGGATGCTCTGACCCAAACTTCTTCAGTTCCGAGCCTACCTCTTGGTGCGTCGGCTCGGCTAAGCTGGGATCCTACATCTGTGTCAGAGCCAATCGCTCCGGAACCGGGGTTACTTCCGCTTCCTTGGAACCAGTGGTGTCCTCAGAGCTGGAGAGATCTGTCTTTGAGATGATGAGGAGCATGCTGTCTAGACCTTCAGTTCTACACAAGGGTACTGATGCTCTTCCCCCTCAAGCTCCGACCTATGTCTCAGCACCATCTCTTTCTTGATAGCAGAGACATGCAGCCTCAGGAGCCCCCCTTGGGTGGCCCCCAGTCTTCTGAGACCTCCACAGAATACCCTTCTGAGGAGCACCCTCGGAAGAGAACTTGCAAGAGGAAGCACGTAGACTCCCCTTATGAGTCCATCACCTCTGACACTGACCTCGAGGAGTCAGAAGGGTCCCCTAGGTCGTCCTCTGTTGATATCTCCTTCGTAGATATCCTAGGGATCCTGAAACAGAGAGGCGGCTGGCCCACCGCCACCCCTTCTGTTGGGAGTCCGTGTACCTGAAGGCTTTAGGGTCTCAACCTTCAGACTCTTGGGTGTCTCCACCTTTTGATGAGCTGTTAGATTTGGTAAGTCGAAAGGTGTTGGAAACTCCTGACACCATGGAACCAGTCCCTAGAAGGCCTGACAAATTTCTTTCAGCTCCTAAGGAAAAAGACCAAAGGTGTGCCTGTAGATGCCATGGTGGTGGCAGCAGCCACAAAGAAGAAACTAGCATTGACATCCTCATCTGTCCACCCACCGAACAGAGAGTCTTGAACGATGGAACTGATCAGTTGTCCACCTTAAACTCTATTGTTAACTCCTCCATGAGGCTGATGTCTTACGCCGCAGCAGATGGAGCGAGCAGGGCAGCGAGTTCAGGAGTTTCCCTTAGGAGACGCTCCTGGATGCGTTTGTGTAATTTTGCGGCACCCTTTAAATCTACATTTACCAATGCCCCCTTTGACGGTTCCTCTTTGTTTGGAACAAAGGTAAAAGTCACACTCACCAGATGTGAGCAGGCAGGGAAGAGACTCTCTGCCATGGGAGTACATTTTTCCATCCCTTCTAGACCCATACCCTAAAGGTCAGAGAGGGGGAAAAATGTGGTTCAAGAAATCTCAGAGATTTTTCCCAGACGCACAAGGTGATTCCTTCTTCAGAGGCAGAGGAGAAGGAAATAGTGGTAAACGTCACCCTAGAGGTGTGGGGTGGGGTCTGCAAAACCAAGGTGAGAGCGATTCTTTTCGTGGACATCCCTATCAGCGCTCTTGAAGTGAGGCCTGGCTGCGCTTCACTGGAGCCATTCGGGGGTCGCTTATCCTTGTACCCAGAAGCCTGGCATGACAACACACAAGACAAGTGGGTACTAAGGATAATTTCCATAAGATGCTCCATACCCTTCTCTTTTCCACCTCATCTAACCAAGAAAATCCCAGATGTTCCACCCAATCACAGGGATCAAGCAAATATAGAAGTCCAAAAGTTGCTTCAAAAGAGAGTTATCCAAACCGTCCCCGTAGACTAGATAGGATTTGGGACTTACTCCAGATTCTTTTTAATGCCAAAATTAACAGGGGACTGAAGGTCCATCTTGGATCTCAGCAAGTTAAATGAATCAGTGAAGAAGTCCAAGTTCCGAATGGTAACACTGCAGTCTATTCTCCCTCTATTAGGGAAAGACAATTGGATGTGCCCCGTAGACCTCCAAGATGCGTACTACCACATAAAAATGGACAGAGCATCAAGGAGTCTGGGAGCCAGTCATTACCAATTTCGTGCTCTGCCCTTTGGTCTCAGCACAGCCCCCAGGGTGTTGACCAAACACATGGCGGTAGTAACTGCTCACTTGGGATGTCTTGGATTCCAAGTGTTTCCGTACCTGGATGACTGGCTCCTGACTGCCACCACCAGGCATCTACTTCTACAAGCCAGGGATTCAACCATCCAAATCTGTACTCAGCTAGGCATCACTTTAAATTGGGAAAAGTCTGCCTTGTCACACTCTCTCAATATGTGACTTTTATAGGCGCAGAAATAGACACAATCACAATGATGGCTCGCTTTTCTTCAGACAGAGTGCAAAATCTAAGACAACAAATATACAGCCTGCTTCCCCAACACAAGGTCAAAGCAAAGACAGTGCTGAAACTCCTGGGAGCCATGGCCTCTACTATAACCCTAGTCCCTTTAGCCAGATTACATATGAGAATTCTTCAATGGCTACTCTTTTCCCAGTGGTCCCTTCAGCAACTGCCTCTTTCTCATCCCATTTTTATAACAGAATCTTGCAAAAATTACCTTTGTTGGTGGATCCAGTCCAGTTAACTTAACGATAGGGAGACCATTCATTCCTCTCCAACCCGTTGCTACTGTGACCATGGATGCCTCCCAGATAGGGTGTGGGGCATTATCTAGGAAGGACAGTCCAAGGCACATGGCAAGAACACGAGGCTCACTTGCATATCTATGTTCTAGAGATGAGGGCAGTGTTAATAGCGTTGCAAGCACTTCACGACTTTCTTCCTCTAGGGACAATAACATTCCAGTGAGACAATATGGCAGTGGTATGGTATATAAACAAACAAGGAGGAACCAGATCCTACCCCCTATGTTGAGAGGCTCTATGTGCTTGGCAGTGGGTGATATCTTCCCAACACTTTCTAGTTGCAATGCATATCCCGGGGAGAACTAGAGTGATAGCTGACAAGCTCATCAGGGCAATCTTGATGCCTCACGAGTGGCCTCTGAATCAGAAAGTCACGGAAAAGATTTTCCGCAAATGGGGACAGCCTTGTTGCGATCTGTTTGCCACCCCAATGAACACCAAATGCAACAGCTACTTCACCCTTACCCCCCCCCCCCCCCCCCGGGGAGACACCGAGAGATGCACTTGTCCACAATTGGCCCTTGGGACTTTTTTATGCTTTTCCTCCCTTTCCACTAATATCAAAAGTTATCCAGAAAGCAAAGACTTTGGGTGGGAAGCAGAATGATTCTCATCAGTCCTTACTGGCCTCATCAGATTTGGTTCCCCTTTCTCGGGCCTCACCTTCTGGACGATCCATGGACTCTGGACCCAGTACCAGACCTTCTGACACATATGTCAGGCACGTTCCATCCCTGTCTCCACACCCTCAACTTGACAACGTGGCTGCTCTACTTCCATCCCTAGTCAGGCTTCATGATTTCTCCACTGCGGTTACTCATATCCTGACGTCTTCTCATAAACCTTCTACGAGAAAATTGTACGCTAGCAAGTGGAAAAGATTTTCTCTCTGGGCACAAGCTAGAAACATAGATCCATACACAGCCTCCATTCCCTTGGTGTTAGAATTTCTAACCAAACTATTTCATCAGGGATCAGCTGCTGCTACAAAGTTCAATTAGTCGCTATCTCCCGTTTTCATTTGGGGCCGCACAAACTTAATCTTATGGCTCACAGATTGTGTAAATCATTTTTAAAAGGCACTACATTACTCAGACCTCCTTTCCAAGAACCTATATCTTCCTGGGATCTAAATTTTGTTCTTTCAAAACTTACCTCACCGCCTTTTGAACCTTCACATACATGTGATTTAAAGTTTCTTTCATGGAAGACCATTTTTCTGGTAGCCATTAAGTCCGCCAGAAGAGTGTCAGAGCTGCAAGCACTCTCAGTCAAACCTCCTTACTTGATATTTCATAGAGAGAGTTTCCCTTCGCACTAACCCTTCCTTTGTCCCCAAGATTTGTTCACGATCAAATATTAATCAAACTATTGAACTGCCAGTCTTTTTTCCAAATCATACAAACAAAGCGGAATATAAGATGTGATATTGTTAATCCTCGTTCATTCCTTACGTATGGGTATCTGTCCCGAGCCCGGAACCAAGCCGGCCATTTTCCAAGCTCACATCAGCTTCAAACTCTCGAGCTAAACTCTTACCCACAATACCCCTCTCCCTGTTACCTCAGATTTCGTTTGCCGCGTTACCATCTGGTCGTGTCAAGCTACTTCTCTTGAGCTAAGTACAGTCAGTTGTTTAATTGCTTTATAAATTACTTTTCTGTCACAAAAGTTAATATTTTATTATCTCTTGCCCTATTGCATCTAGCATTCATAATTTCAGGTTTTCTTCTCTGTCCTTTACTTACTGTTGTTACCGCGAGGTAATTTTTCATTACCATCGTTGGTAATCCCTTTCCTTTCTTTTTTCATACTTTGGATACTCTTTTGTACCATTGTTGGTATTTTTCCTTTTGTTAATATGGCAGATAAAAAGGGCAGTCCGGGATTTAAGCGGTGTTCTGATTGTGGGCACAAACTGCCTACTTCTGATGCACACTCCTTGTGTTTATTGTTTGGGAGCTTCCCATTTGTCTGTTGAACCACCTTGTACTATGTGATAACTTTTCTAACAGAACTTTGTTAGAAAGGAAAAATAAACTGATTCTGAAGAGACTTCTAAAAATCTCCCTTTTCAGAGGCTATTTCTGGGTCAGAGGTCTCGACCCCTTTTAAAGCCCAGAAGAAAATGAAGGTTTCTGCAAAGGCTAAATCCTTGCTTTCGTCCCTGGCTGGGGACTCGCAACAACCAAAATCTAAAAAGGCTACATTTTCGGTTCCAGAGCTCTCTTAGTCAGCCCCAGTGCTTTCGGTGCCCAGACCTTCGGCTCCGTCCTCTTCTGCAGCCTTCTACATATCAGCACCGAGGGGCTCCTCGATTCAGACCTTCACCAAAGTATCGGCACCAACCATTCAGTCAGCGCAGACCTTGACCGCGTCAGCTCTGAGACATTTATTACTGACTCGTTTTGTCGGTTCCAGTTTCGGCACCGACAACCACTTCGGCACTGATCCCTGTGTCGGTGCAGACAATGACATCGGCACCAATGACTTCTTTGGTGCAGACTACAGTAGTTCAGACTTTCTTGGCACCGTTATCCTCGGTGCGATTAGATGAGATGGGCACCGAGTCTGCCTCTTTTGTGGACAGGCCTGTTTCTCCCTCAGTCTGAGGTTCAGTAGAAGTCTTTCTGAACATGATGGACCAGGTATTCCTGGCCAGAGGTATTCCACCCTCCCAGGAACTATCCTTCCTTGGGAGGTGGTCACCTTTCTCCAAAGACACCCTCTTATTCTCCTTCTTCATTGCCTTTGAAGTCCATCGATGTAGTACAGTCTTCCCCTTCTGCGGTTCCCTTTATGAATCTCACTAAGGAACCACACTTGCCTTCGTGGCAGGAAGGTTTTGCTATGACCCAGGATGTCAGCTGTGATGCTCATAGCTTGCTGCTCCACAGCCATCCAGGGACTCCGAGTTGGCAGGCTGAGCCACTTGGGGGAGGATTGCCCCCTGTCCTTGACATACACTCCTCTCCATGTGGACCAGCCTTCCAACTGATGGAGAAGACTTTCACTGTTGCTGGTGATACCAGACTGTCTATACCTCCGCCCGCCTCTGGTAGACTGGTTTCACAAGTTGCACCTAGCGGACACTGGGTTCAGGGGCCTCAGGACATAGTCCCTCAGAAATCCCCTTTTCCGTTGTCTTCCCCAGCTTCTCCTGCTGAGGAGGTCCACCGGAAAAGTTTTGTGTAAGAGGAAGCACATGGACTTTACAGAGGAGTCTCTCACCGAGGAGACAGATTTTGATGAGGGAAAAGGATCACCTCTGTCACCCTCTGAAGTATCCTTTGGTGATATCCTTGAAATCCTGAAACAGAGAGGTGACTGGCAGCCCTCTAATCTGACCCCTGAGGAATCTGTGTTCCTGCAGGCTTCTTGCGCCCGACCCCCTACCTCCTGGGTTACTCCACCTGACGATGAACTTGTCAAGTTCCTCGTGCAGTGTGCTTGGAAGGCCCCTGATACTGTTGAAGTTATTCCCCGGAGGCCAGATAAGATCTTGTCCCCTCCTGCTTCAGATCCCCATTGGTCTAAAGGTCTTCCTGTAGATGCTTTGCTGGTGGCAGCCGCAGCAAGAAAGGATCTGGCAAAAGAAGAAAGCCAGACTGTTCCTCCGCCTAACGGAGAGTCCCAGGCCCTGGACAGAATAGGGAAGTGCATTTTTGCTTCAGCGACCTTTATCGGGTCCCTGAATTATATGGCACATTTTACCAGGCTTCAAAGGGATCTGGTTTCTGAGCTCTCTGAAACCTTGGCTGGTGCAGTGTCTGATAAGGTCCGTGACAAAGTGGCCTCTCAACTGGCCACCATTGAGTCTATATTCAACTCCTCTATGCGATTGATATCTCACGCATCAGAAGGAGCAGCTAGAGCAGCGGGTTCAGCTGCGGTCTTGAGACGACACGCCTGGATGCGCTTGTGCAATTTCGCGGAACCTTTTAAGTCTTCCTTTCTTTATGCCCCCATTGAGCCCTCCTCGTTGTTTGGGCCCAAAGTTAAAAGCACACTGACCAGATGTGAACAAGACAGTAAGACCCTTTCTGCCGTAGGTGTCCGTTATTCTTCCCCTCAACGTGCTTTCTCCCGAAACCAAAAGAGTGGGAAGATATGGTTCAAGAAATCTCAGGGTCCTTTCCGTGACACACAGGCCGAGTTCTCCCCAGAGGCAGAGGGGGAAACACACAGGGAAGACGCCCCTTTCGGGGAAGAGGGGGACCGCGTAGCCAGGGTTCCAGGGATTCTTTCCCTGGTCAATCCTACCAGCGCTCCTGAAGAGTGGCCCAACTCCTTTCCTGTGGAGGTGATTGGGGGACGTTTCTCCTTGTACCCTTCTGTCTGGCTAACCATCACCACTGATGCTTGCGTACAAAGGATCATAACCAGAGGTTATCATATCCCCTTCGATCTTTGTCCCATCCCTTCAAAAAATATTCTCGACGTTCCACCCAGTCAAAGGGACGAAGCAGCACTAGAGATAGAAAAGCTGCTATGAAAAAGTCATCCAAATAGTCCCTCCAGACCAGTTAGGATCTGGATTCTACTGGACTATTTTTGGTGCCAAAGAAAACCGGGGACTGGAGACCAATTTTGGATCTCAGTGTATTGAACAAGTTTGTGAGAGTACAAAAATTCCTGATGGTCACTATACAGTCTATCCTCCCGCTTTTGGAAAAAGACGATTGGATGTGCTGTATAGATCTTCAAGATGCGTACTACCACATAAAGGTGGACAGGCCATCACGAAGATTTTTGCACTTCCGTGTGGGAGCCAGTCACTACCAGTTAAGAGTACTGCCCTTCGGACTCTCTAGAGCCCCCAGAATGTTCACAACGTGCATGGCCGTTGTCACAGCTCATTTGCGACTTCAAGGATTCCAGGTGTTTCCGTGCCTAGACGACTGGCTCATTTCCGCCCCCACCAGGCATCTACTGGAAAAAGCCCTGGCATACTCTCTCCTCGCTGCTCAAAGGCTAGGCATAACTATAAACTGGCAGAAATCCAATCTTGCCCCATCTCAGTCGACGAAATTCATAGGGATTATCTTGTACATAAAAAACTGCAGAGCTGCTATTCCAGAGCACAGAATTTTAAGGATAAAACAACAACTAATTCCAATCCTCTCAAAGGAAAAATCCACAGCTCATTCGGTCCTACAGCTGTTGGGTTCCATGGCAGCCTCCATCACCATTGTTCCCCTGGCCAGGTTTCACATGAGGCTTCTACAATGGCTACTGCTCGCCCAATGGTATCCTTTTCAGCATCTTCTTTCAGCCATGATTCGAGTAACTCACAGGTGCAAACAGGATTTAAATTGGTGGATGTCACACAATCTCTCTCAACGGTCTCGCCCCCTTTCCCTCCAACAACCCAAGGCCACAGTGACCATGGATGCCTCCCTGATGGGGTGGGAGGGGGATTATGTCAGGGACAGACAGTCCAAGACACTTGGTCCCAACCGGAGGCCCATCATTTGCATATAAATGTTCTAGAGCTGCGGTGCTTCTGGCGCAAGCATTCCATCCCCTGCTGCCATCTGGGACAATTGCGATTCAATCAAACAACATGGCGGTTGTCTGGTACATCAACAAGCAAGGTAGAGCCAAATCTTACCCCCTTTGTCGAGAGGCCATGAGGATATGGCAATGGGCGATGGCTACCAACTGTTTTCTTCTAGCAATGCACATTCCCGGGAGTTCCAATGTGATAGCAGACAGACTCAGCAGGTGCATTCTGCAACCCCACGAGTGGTCCCTGAATCCCTTGATAGCGGCGGAGATCTTCCACCGCTGGGGCCGTCCTTGCTGCGACCTCTTTGCATCCCCAGCCAACTACAAATGCAGCAACTACTTTGCCCTGATTCCCCCTCCAGGACAGTCTCCCAGGGACGCTGTAGTCCACGATTGGCCCTCGGGTCTTCTCTACGCTTTTCCTCTCATTCCCCAGTTTCTGAAGAAAGCCCGGCGGTTGAAGAGCAAGGTAATCCTCATAGCACCATATTGGCCACAACAGATTTGGTTCCCATTCCTTTGGCCTCACCTTCTAGATCGACCATGGATCCTCCATCCAATCCCGGAGTTGATCTCACACCCACAGAACCTCATTCATCCCAGCCTGAAGCTAACGGCTTGTCTACTCCAATTCCCTTGATTGCCAGGCAGAATGATCTTTCTTTACCAGTATGTGACATTCTCATTGCTTCTCATAAGTCCTCCACTAGAATTACTTATCTGAGCAAGTGGAAAAGATTTACCTGCTGGCTGAAAGATAAAAAAAGTAGACCCCTTTTTAGCACCAGTGTCGATAATATTAGACTATTTGGCCGACCTGTTTCATTTGGGTCTATCGGCCTCTACCATTAGAGTTCATTTGGCTGCAATTTCTAATTTTCATGAGGGTGTCCAAGATTCCTCTCATGTCCCATAAATTCTGCAAGACCTTCATAAAAGGTGTGAATCATCTGAAGCCACCTTTTAGAGAACCTGTTCAACCATGGGATTTATCACTAGTTCTACAAGCTTTGACAATGGCACCTTTTGAACCAGCCTCTTCTTGCAATCTCAAATATTTGTCATGGATAACCTTGTTTTTGGTCGCTATTACTTCTGCCTGATGTATTTCTGAACTTCAGGCTTTATGTATCGAGTCCATACTTGATTTTTCATAAAGAGAGTGTCTCTGAGGACTAATCCATCATTTCTACCTAAAGTGATCTCTGAAATGTCCATTAATCAAGCCACTGAATTGCCAGTTTTTTTCCCCAACCATTCAGAGTAAAGTATTGCCTACATACTCTTGATATACACTGGCAAATCCATTTTTACCTAAACAGGACTAAACCCCTTCATAAATCTGACCAGTTATTTTTGGCCTTTTCTGGACCTAGATTAGGATCGGCTGTTGCTTAGGTCACATTACCTAGATGGTTGAAGGACTGTGACCTTTATTTACACACAATGTAATATTTCTTTGCCTACTACCATGAAAGCTCATTCTACAAGGTCGGTGGCAACTTCTGCTGTCTTCCATGCCAGAGCTTCTTTACATGACATATGTGCAGCTGCAACTTGGGCTACGCCTTATACCTTCATCAGTCATTGCAAATTGGATTTGGCCTCCAGGGGAAGAGCATCTTTCGGTTCTATGGTGCTCAGGAGTGTCCTTCCATGAGAGCCTCCCAGGAATAAAGGTACCTGGGGACTCTGTCCCATACTTAAGGAATGAACGAGGATTAACAATATCAGATAAAGAAATTATGTCTTACCATAACGTTCCATCTGTATTGTTGATCCTCTTTCAGTCATTATGACCCTCCCTCCTTCCCCCTCCTGTGGTTTCTAGTGGATCTCACCATCCGGTTCTCTTAAATTATTTGACCAGAGGTAGCCTCTACCTTCTTTAACTTGCAAACTCAATCTGAGGTAACAGGGAGAGGGAAATTGTGGGTAAGAGTTTAGCTCGAGAGTTTGAAGCTGATGCAAGCTTGGAAAATGGCCGGCTCTGTTCTGAGCTCGGAACCGATACCCATACGTGGGAGAGGGAAATTGTGGGTAAGAGTTTAGCTCGAGAGTTTGAAGCTGATGCAAGCTTGGAAAATGGCCGGCTCTGTTCTGAGCTCGGAACCGATACCCATACGTAATAACTGAATGAGGATCAACAATACAGATGGAACGTTATGGTAAGACAACTTCTTTTTTTATCAACTTGATGTACACAGACAGTTAAGGTTCTAGCTACATAGAACCAAAGAGTTTAGGAGATCAGACCAATTATTTATGTCCTTTTTGGAGACGAGAAAAGAAATGCCAGTCTCCAAGACAACACTATCAAACTGGATTTCAAATTGCATATCTTTTATTTACTCTTCTAATGGTAAAGAACTCCCATTTAAAATTAAAGCGCATTCCACCAGATCTATATCCACATCTGCCACTTTTCAAGCCAGAATTCCAATGGGCAGTATATGTACAGCAGCAACTTGGGCTACCCCCTCACACCTTTGCTACTCATTACAAATTGGACTTGGCCTCCAGAGGTAGAGCCTCCTTTGGTTCCACTGTTCTTAGGAGTATATTCCCGTGAGCTACCCGAGAAAAAGGTGCTGGGGATGCTGTCCCATATGTAAGAATGAACGCGAGATAGGACTGCAGAACATAAAGAAGTTATGTACTCACCATATAATGTTCCATGTTTGTAGTCCATCTTGCCCTTCATTCTTACGAACCCACCCACCTACCCCCATCCATTTATCCTTGGAGGATCATATTGTCTGTCTTCCTTATAGTTGGAGACCTTTCTTCTTTGTTTTTCCTTGTGGAAAATACCTTTATATCGCTGTTATAGACAGCAGCAAACAAGATATGGGGATTGTTACTCGTGCATCATGAGATACCTACCTTGCCACAAGCCAACTTTGAGCTTTGTAATCGGCCGAGTCGGAGCTGAGGATCGGCTCCGTACCCATATGTAAGAATGAAGGGCGAGATGGACTACAAACATGGAACATTATGGTGAGTACATAACTTCTTTTTCCCTTCCAATTATGCCATAATATCCAAATCCTTGGCATGTTACCAGATGTCATTAAGCACTGATATCTGTTAAAACAATGTCTCATTTGAGTGCTTACAGCAATTCCCCACTTCAGTCCAGATATTCCAGAAGATGGACATAACAGTCTCTTACAATAATTGCTTTTGCTCTTCACAGATCAGGAGGCCACATATAATAGCCCATTTTTTCAAGGTTAGCTGAAGATATGACTGGCAAGTGCTTGCTCAAATTTTCTGTCTGTAAAGCAAGTACTGGTAATCAATGTATCAGAATACTGATTTTAAGTATTTTTAATGGTAGGGAGACTTCTGCTATTTTTTCACCTCTTTCAAAAAATAGAGAAGAATAAGGGATATATTGAAGGGGAACTGAAGTTTATGCCCTTCTGTGACCTAGATGGTAACATTTTGCCACCAAGACCCTGTTATCAACACCGAGTTATGCCTTTGGTTAAATTTGATTCAGCAGAATATTTGTTTTTTACTTGGCTTTTGATTTTATATTACTCACTCCTATTGATGATCTTTTTTGGCTGTCTTCATTTTTAAATGCTGGTGTTTCAGTGCTTCTGGCAGTAATTGATTGACTGACTTTATTTTATTTTTTGGTTTCATTTGTTATATTTTGCTCAGCTGGCACTCTGTCTTGTTTGGAATGTGCTCTGGTTGGTACTGAGTTTTAAACACCATACAGATGTTTAGAAGTCAACTTGAATGCTTAATGTTTAAGTGCATTGTGGCAGTGTACTGCAGTTTGATTGGTTTTAATTGTGCTGTTGAATACATACTGGCCTTAGTCTATTTGAGTGGTCTAATCAGTCCTGTCATACATTACTCACTTGAATTTGAATTTCATATTTCTTGTTTGAATTATGTTAGTCTTCATCATTATTATGTTATCTGGCTGTAGATTTACTGAGGATCTTCTGCAGGCAAGAATTGATGGGGCTTGCATTGTCCTTTCTGCTTTGGAAGTATGACTGAGGTTTGCTCAATCTTCATAGTAGTCTATGGATGTAGTGACATGTGCATGGTTTTCACATAGGTTCATAGGTCATTTTATTCTTTTTTGTGCAGCAGTCATTGAGTTTATTGGAGTCAGAGGCCATCCTAATATGTTTTTGACCTCATATCGGCTATCAAAGCAAATTGGACACAAGCTGTTCATTACCCATCACAAGGAGTTTCGTCCACTGCTGGGGGAGAACTGTCCAGTGGGGTGTGTGGTGCTGTAATTCAGGCCAGCATGAGGGATATTGTTAATGGCCTTAACCCCAACCTCGTGGGGAAATTGAGTGATCTGCAACGATTTACAGGCCCACAATGCCTTCTCCTTGTCCGTATATAGTCATTATTAGATGTTCAGAATGCACATATTGCATCTTACGAGTTTATTGAAATTTATTGTCCAGATATTTGAAAAATTTTTTTTGTTTATGTATTTGCTTTGTGCCTTATTTCTTAATTATTTTTCTAAATTCTATTCACGTTTACATGTTAAGTGACTGCTGTTACAAGCATTTAGTTAATTTCTTCTAAAATTGTTTTTAGGCTATCATAGAGAGTCCTTTTAGCTATACACAATTTTTGCCTCAAAGAGCCCATCTTATTTGTGGTTTTCTTTATGCGACTAAGAATCCTGAAGGGTTAGGAAGGTCAGTGGGGGAGTCGAAAGTGTCGAAGCTGTGTGGGACAGGCAAGTAATATCCACAATATGCTGGGGCTGTAAAGTGGTAAAAGAAGGATTGCCAAAGTATGAAAAAATATAATTATAGAATTGTGGTTATGAAAAGTTCAGTGTTATGCTTATTCAGAATAGAATGAAGGACAAAGGGTATTTTAGAAAGAGAGAGATGAAGGGATAGAAATGTTGCTAAAGGCAGGTTGATTGAAAGGAACATTGTCAGTGTATGGAAATCTGAGGATACTAGATAAATACAAGTGGAGACGATGATACAGTGGAATGTAGTAGGTAGTGATGTAATAGTGTTAAAAGGTCAAACCAGATGTTCTTTGTGTTGTGTCTCACTGTTGCAGTCATTACATTTGGATAATCTGCTGGCAGGTTGCCCTCAGCCAGCCTGAATTCCAAAGTCCTGGGTCCTGCATCGGTTGCTGTCTCCTCTTCCATGATGTCAGGGGTATAAAACATGCAGCCAACGCCATTTTCTTTAGTCTTTCTTGCGGCGCGGTGCCTGAAGCAGAAGCATTTCGCAAGTGCCGGTCGGCCGACTACTGAAATATTCGAATATGAGTTTCAGAACCAAAGTCTTCACAAAAGCTAAGTACCCCATTGGGGAAACTTTTTTCTTGCTCCATACCGATGTCAGAAAAAGTTAATAATTGTATTACTTGTGGGAAGCAAATACCTCATAAGGGTTTCCATTTATACTGTATTCCTTGCCTAGGCCCTGATCACAACGTGCCTGGCTGTCGGTTTTGTGCTAGATTTAACCAACTCACTATTAAGCGTCGGTATATTTTTGCCTCAAAGTATTTTGGTAACGGATTTAACTACCCAGAAATGTCGTCAGATAGTAATCCGACTACCGGAGTACATAAAAAGCACAAAGAAAAGAACAGAGAGAGACAGTCGAGGTCCAAAACCGATGACGAAGCTTCTCCTAAGCCAGTCGCCGGTTCGCCGGTACTCAGTGAGGCGCTTTCGCAGCCCCTGATACCCGCTACTTTTGAGTCCCAGGCCCCTACCGACACCCATGTGGAGTCTGGCATGCAGAGAGATACTCAAAGTATTTTACCCACGGATGTATCTCCCTCAGATGGGTCCGGAGCCGCTGAGCAGGCACCGACTTCTGAGGGTGTATTCAGGCCTCAACATTATTACATCAAACCGATGACGGCTGCAAAGACAAAGACAAAAGCAACTTCTAAAACTACAAAAATGATGCCTGAGCTATGTGCACAGGCCTCTATGCCTAAAACACAGGTGATCAAAATGGCTGAAGACATTATTTCCTTGATCAGGGGTTCCCATCTCCTCCAGATAAGGGAGGGGTTCCCATCTCCTCCAGATAAGGGAGGGGTTCCCATCTCCTCCAGATAAGGGAGGGGTTCCCATCTCCTCCAGATAAGGGAGGGGTTCCCATTCCCCCTCCAGATAAGAGGCATAGGCAAGACACTGATTATGAATCTTCAAATCAGGTTTCTATTTCTTCTGATTCCTCTTCTGATCAGGAATTCTCTTTACCTCCCTAGGAGGATTCTGATGTAGAGGAGTCTATACCATCTGCATCACCTCCTGAGGATTATTCATTTGGAGAAACCTTGCATACTTTGAGGGAGCATTTTCACTGGGAGAGTCAAGATTTCTCAGAATCAAAAAAGAGGCTCCAGGATGTTCTTCTCCCTCAGCACAGGCCTTTAGCCATACCCCCTGTTTTAGACATTGTGGATGATGTGTTTTCAGAGTCAAGTTTGACCCCTGATTCCTTACCTCCGGCTCCCAGCAAGCCTGACATATATTACAGGGTCCCTGACTCGCACAAATTTTTATTTAGAAACCCTTCTGCTGATCCTGAAACTATTTCACAGGGTCCAAAGTGAGTTAAAGTCTCAACAGCAAAAAATCCTACCCCCTCTGACAGAGATTCAAGGGCACTGGATAGATGGAGAAAAAAGGTTTATACATATGCAGCCTTGGCAATTAGAGCCTTAAACTGCCAGTTTCATATGCTCAAGTATCAACAACATGTTATGGGATTGCTGAAATAGAAAATTATGTTTTTTTCTGAATGTGCAGAAAATAAAGAATTGCAGGAATTATTGCATGCAGCTGAACAGGTTGGAACGCATACTTTGCAATGTGGTTTTGACTACTTAGAGGCCTCCTGCAGGGCCGCAGTTACTGGATCTGTGATTAGGAGGCATGCCTGGTTAAAGGAACAAAATTTGCCTGATCATATTAAAGCTAAATTAATAGATGCACCTTTACAGCATGATACTCTGGTATTAAGGCAGAAGAGGTTTTAAAGAAAATGGAAGACAAAGGTAAGTCTATGCAAACTGTAAAAGACTTCTTACAAGTGCAGCCACCAAGATTCAGTAGACACTGGCCGACAAAAAATTGGTCCTTTCCTATGTCAGACAGAGCTCAAATGGGGCAAATCCAGACGCCCTAAGGATTCCAGATACCAGGCACAAGATTCATACAGGTTAAAGCAATGGGGTGCTTCTACCTCCAAAGCTGGAGGAGATAAAGTGCAAACCTACAGAAAACAGTCCCAATAACTTCCCTCTGCCTTCACCAAGCACTTATCTTTTGGCAACACCCCTAGGGGGAAAATTAGCACTTTTGCACAAAATTGGCAGTTAATAACCCAGGACAAGTGGGTGCCAAACATAGTATCATAGGGATACAGATTCCATTTCCATACTCTGGCAATGGCAAACGGTTGGCCAGATCTGCCAAAACATCAATGGGCAGAGGCACAGAAAGAAGTTACATCCCTCATGGATATGGGGGCCATTCAGCCAGTACCAGAACAGGAAAAAGGACAAGGATTTTACTCAAGACTGTTCTTAGTACCCAGAAAGGACAAGGCCTGGCTGCCAATACTGGATTTATCGATTTTGAACACCTATCTGGACATTCCAAACTTCAAAATGCTCACTTTGCAACAGCTTCTGCCCATGCTGGGCAAGAATGCTTGGCTGGTGACAGTAGACGTAAAGGAGGCATACCTGCATGTCCCAGTAAGGCAGTCGTGCAGAAGATACCTCAGATTCAAGGCTGGCTTAATGCATTACCAATTCTCTGCACTGCCCTTTGGCTTATCTACTGCTCCCAGGGTCTTTACAAAGTGCCTGGTACAAGTGATTGCGTTTTGCAGACAAAAAGGTATACAAATATATCCTTATATTGGACGACTGACTCATTCAAGCAGAGAACAAGGACATTCTTCTTCAACACCTGGCATTTGTGAA
The DNA here is from genome assembly GCF_019279795.1 of Protopterus annectens. NCBI lineage: Eukaryota > Metazoa > Chordata > Ceratodontiformes > Protopteridae > Protopterus > Protopterus annectens. The sequence continues at coordinate 1,011,377,525 of NC_056743.1, read as the reverse complement.
GAGGCTGCTAACATGCCTAGGGTACACAATAAACGAAAAGAGATCACAACTGGTACCCTCTCAAAAGATAACATTCCTGGGTGCAAGCTTGATTACAACTGTCCAGATGGCTTACCAGACAAGCAAAGGCAACTGACTACCTACTTCAAACTGATGGCAACAAAAACCCAGATATCTGCAAGAAAAATTCTGCAGGCTTTGGGCTTCATGGCATCCTGCATCCTACTGATTCCATATGCAAGACTGCGTATGAGGAAACTTCAATGGTACCTAAAAAGTTTATGGAGTCAACATTGTCAGTCTGGAAACGATGATTCCTCTCATTCCCTGCCTACAACAGGAGTTTCTGTGGTGGGCAAAGGCCATGTCACCAAAACATGGGACAGCCCTTCACTGTACCCCCTGCCAGCCAGACCTTAACAGATGCATCAGATTATGCATGGGAGGCCCACATGGTGGGAAGATGCATTCGGGGCATATGGACCCCAAAACAAATGCATCTACATATCAACCAGAAAGAGATGCTAGCTGTTCAAAATGCCCTGACAGCCTTCAAGGACTTGCTTCATCCAGGATAACTACTGAAAAAGATGGACAACACCACGGTCATGTGGTACATAAACAAGCAGGGGGGCACGCACTCATACCCCCTTTGCAGATTAGCCATGGCACTGTGGGACAAAGCTTTGACTTACCGAATACATCTTCAAGCTCAGTTCCTGCCAGGAAAACAAAATACCCTGGCAGATGACTTAAGTAGTAACCTTATGGAGCCTCACAAGTGGAAACTAAATCCACAAGTCTTCAGCATGATAACAAGGAAGTGGGGGAGCCCAGACATAGATCTGTTTGCTTCTCCTCAAAATTACCAATTGAAAAGATTCTGCAAAAGGACTTTTCACAGACAAGCATGGAAAGTGGACGCCCTATCCTTCAGTTGGAAAAAGCTGTCAGTTTACACCTTTCCTCCTCTGCTTCTTCTTCCCAAGGTGGTCCTAAAAGTCAGACAAGAAACCAAAGATGATACTAATTGCTCCGGACTGGCCCCGCCAACACTGGTACCCAATCCTAAGGAATTTTTCTCAATACCCAGCTTGGACCTTACCTCAAAGACCTCAACTATTGTCCCAGCAAAACAATCGGATCCTGCACAATCAACTCCAGACACTGAACCTGGCAACATGGCTGATCATATAGTTATACAAACACCACCTCTCAGTAAAGCTGTGATGGATGTCATTTTGGAAGCCAGAAGGCCTAGTACTAGAAAATCTTATGCTGGTAAATGGAAGAGGTTCTGTGCTTGGAATCAAGCACAAGGAACTGATGCAGCAGAACCAAATATTCCTCAGATATTACAATACTTAATTGAGATGCTTGACAAAGGCCTGTCTTTCTCATCAATTAAAATCCATGCCTCTGCCATTTCGGCTCGTTACAATACAGAGCCACCAATCTTTTCTCATCCTTTACTAAAGCAGTATCTTAGAGGAGCCAAAAATTTAAGGCCTCCTAGAAGATCACCAATACCTGCATGGGACCTCAATTATGTGTTGGAAAAGCTCACCCTGCCTCCATTTGAACGAGCGGCTGCTGCTGATATAAAGTTCTTATCATGGAAAACAGCTCTGCTACTAGCACTTATTTCAGCAAGAAGAGTATCTGAGCTACAGGCTGTCATGGCTGTGGAGCCTTTTGTCATATTTTACCCAGACAGGGTGTCTCTGAGGACAAATCCAACATTTATGCCTAAAGTGGTTTCAGTGTGGCTCTTAACCAAACTATTCATCTGCCAACCTTTTATCCAAATCCACAGAACAAGGGGGAAAGAATTCTGCATTCCTTGGACGTACACAGACAGCTAAGATTTTACTTGAGCAGGACTAAAGCTGTAAGAAAAACTGAGCAATTGTTAGTGACATATGCTGCAGGATCAGAAGGAAAGGCGGTTTCAAAGCAGGCAATTTCAAACTGGATAAGCCACTGTATTTGTTTCTGCTACTTGCACCATGGTAAACCTGTGCCCAAGGGCATTGGGTCTCATTCCACCAGAGCTGCAGCTACTTCAGCTGCTTTTCTCAGAGGAGTACCAACCAGACATTCTAGAGGCTGCTACTTGGAGTTCTGTTCACACCTTTACAAAGCGTTATCATTTGTCTCTCTAAGTCCAGGGCAGGCTTTGCCACTGCAGTTCTTCAGGGCCTTATAGCCGCACCTAATGCTGTTTAGCTCCAGCCTCCCAACCATACCTTTGGGATTCTACCCAAATGTAATGACTGCAACAGTGAAACACGAAGAACCTAGTACAGTTGTGTATTCTTACCATAAATGTAGATGTTCGTGTGTATTCACTGTTGCAATCCTGGTTACCCACCCCCCCATCCCCCTTTTCATTCTGGAGTTTCTTTCCTTCTCTGTCTTCTACAACCTATGTGGTGTATTTGCTTGTAGATGAAGGTAAAGTTTATATTGATGCATGTATATATATATATATATATATATATATATGTGTATATATATATATATGTATATATACACACATATATACACATATATTGTTGCTACCTTTAGGTGGGCACCTGACATCTGGATCAAGAAAAACTAAAGAAAATGGGCGTCGGATGCATGTTTTATACCCCTGACGTCATGGAAGAGGAGACAGCAACCAACGCAGGACCCAAGACTTTGGAATTCAGGCCATCTGAGGGCAACCTACCAGCAGATTACCCAAATGTAATGACTGCAACAGTGAATACACTTGAACATCTACATTTATGGTAAGTGTACACAGGTTGGAGCAGAAGATAACAAAGAATAGGGAGGAGAACTCAGTAAGGAGAGCTGAAAGGGACAAGTGTCATAATGTGAGAGAAGGGTGGGTAGGTACAGAGGCATAGTTAGGTTGGGGCAAAGGGGGCAGCTGCCCCAGATGAAAGGAGATAGGAGATGCAATCTCTTGGTAGAATACTTCTGAACTGTCCAGATTTTCCTAAAATGTCCAGATTTTTGCCTCATGTTTTTTGTTCTGCTCCTCATAAAATGTGCTTTTCTAGCATGTCATTGAGGATTGAAGGCATTAAATAATGACAGACATTTGAGTTGCAGACTTCATACCCTTTGGAAAACGCATGCTAATACAAAACCCATTATTCTGTCAGCTTTCTAAGTTTATAAGAGAAATATTTTTTTTTCTCATCTTTGAGTCTTTATCACCCATTAGTTTTGGCTTTGTCCAGATTTCTTGCTCAGAGGTTGAGAGGGTATAGTTGGTAGTGCAGTACCCATTTTCATTTCCATATATATTCATTTCCATATAGGCATTTCTGAATGCTGGTACAAAACTGAGATACTGCTTCTGCGGTCCATAATGAAGGGATTACTTCACTGCTTTGTTTGTAGTCTAAAGTTGTAGCAAGCTGTGTGCTACAGATGAGGCAAGCAGTTTGCTACAATTTTGAAAAAAGACCTATTTTTTTTTTTTTTTGCTTTGTCTTAAAACTAAGGGTTGCAGAAGATCTCATACTCCTAATGAAGAGAGTAGAACTTAGGGTTAAGGGCACCAAGTTAGGTAGTATCACTGGATACTAGATGAGTCTGCTACAGCTCTCGATTGGTGGTAGAGTAGAGAACATGTAATTTAGCATGGAAATATCAAAGGTTGTAGCTGTTATAACATGTAAATTATGGAAATGTATTAAAAATATAACATCTTTCTGATGTGGGATATCTGCACACACTGTCTGAGATGAACAGAGGCAATCATTAAATCATCTCTATAAATCAAATTTGTGGGTCACATTTGGTTCGCACCCTAGTGGTCATTAGCACAGTATACACCTGTGAATGTATTAACAGTTTTGAATGTATTATACAATGTCAGTATTTCTTCCTTTGTAATAAGTACAGGACAATTTTAAGTTTAACTTGTTACTGAGACATGATTGAGCTCTCTGAGTCTATGTCCCATGCAGGTATATCCCTAGCCTTGAGCATTATACCACGCTCACCTGGAATGATGCTACAGTGTAAACAAAAAATGATTGATTTCAACAATTGGCTTAGTTTGTGGAGTCCATTCTAAGGGGATCCAGTTGGTCAGCCTTGGTAGGTCATTGTTCACAAACCTCGTCGCTTTGCCAGAGATGGTGTGCACCTGGCACCACTAGGCTTTCTGCTGCTGGCAAAGGCTCTTGCCTCCCCCATAGTGCCTTTTTTTAGTCAAGGTCTCGAAAACAAACTTACCAAAGTGAAATTTGCCAACCATAACAAAATAGAGTTATGCTGCTAAATGCTAGGAGCTTAAACCAGAAGCTGCACACCCTGGAAGCACTTCTATCTCTGGAAGATGTAGATGTCTGTGCAGTCACAGAAACTTTGGTTTAGGGCCTCAGTGAGTACCCCCACCTTGCAGGGTTGCAATGCCTTCCACACCTTCAGACTGCAAAACAAATATGAGAGAGCCAGTGGAGTTGGTGTTTCCATCTATATTAGAGATAAATTCACCTCCCCTCTAGTTAGTTTGGACAACTCCATGGAGTTACTTCAAGTTCAGGTTACTGTGGGTAAGAGCCACATTCAAGTTATAGCCAGATGTTCTTCGTGTTTCACTGTTACAGTCATCATACTTGGGTTATCTGTCTTCAGGTAGCCCTCAGTCGATCCGAATACCAGAGTCTTGGGATTTCTGCATCGGATGCTGTTGTTTCTTCCATGATGTCAGGTCGTCAGGGGTGTAAAACATCAGTCTTTCTTGCCGAGGAGCCTGAAGCATAAGCAGATGTTCGTGTTTCACTGCTGCAGTTATTGCACTTGGGTTATCCTGCCATCAGGCGGGCCCGCAGTTGGCCTGAGTTCCAAAATCTTGGTCCGGCGTCTGTTGCTGTCGCCTCTTCCCTGACGTCAGTGCGCCAGGGGTATATAAGAAGCAGCCAACACCATTTTCTTCAGTCTTTCTTGCTGCACGGTGCCCGAAGCAAAAGCAGTTCGCAAGTGCCGGTCAGCCGACTCCTGAGATTTCAAATTCGATTTCAGAACCGAAGTCTTCAATAAAGCTAAGTACCCTGTTGGGGAATTTTTTTCTTGCCTCAGACCGATGTCAGAAAAAGTTAATAATTGTCTTTCTTGTGGGAAGCAAATACCTCATAAGGATTTTCATTCCTACTGTATTCCATGCCTAGGCCCCGATCGCGACGTCACTAGTTGTCGGTTTTTTGCTAGATTTAACAAACGCACTATTAAACATCGGTTTGATTTTGTTCGCCATTACTTTGGGCGAAAGTTTAATTACACAATGCCGTCGGAGCAACTGACGACCGGAATGCATAAAAAGTGCAAAGATAAAGATAAGGAAAGGCATCCGAGGCCCAAAACTGACGACGAAGCCTCTTCTAGGCCAGTCGCCGGTTTTCAGTGAGGCACTTTCGCAGCCCCTGACACCCGCTACCTCAGAGCCAAAGGCCACGTCTGACTCCCAAGTGGAGGTGCCTAGGCCTCTGGAGCCTCAAGATGTTGGGCCAACGGAGATTAACCTTTCAGATGGGTACTCAGAATCCAAGAAAAGGCTCAGAGTCTTTCCTTTGCTGCCTCAGCACAGGCACCTTGCTATTTTGCCAGTGTTGGAAATTGTGGATGATGTGTTCTCTGAATCTAGTTTAAACCCTGATTCTTTACCCCCAGCTCCAGTCAAGCCAGACAGATACTACAGAGTCCCTGACTCTCACAAATTTCTTTATAAAAACCCTGATGTTCATCGTGTTACCCTGCTGCAGTCATCACACTTGGGTTACCTTGCCATCAGGTGGTCCCGCAGTCGGCCTGAGTTCCAAAGTCTTGGTCCGGCGTCGGTTGCTGTCGCTTCTTCCCTGATGTCAGTGCGCCAGGGGTATGTAAGAGGCATCCGACGCCATTTTCTTCAGTCTTTCTTGCTGCGTGGTGCCCGAAGCAGAAGCAGTTCACAAGTGCTGGTCGGCCAACACCTGAGATTTTCGATTTGAATTTCAGTCTGAAGTCTTCAGTAAAGCTAAGTACCCCATTGGGGAACCTTTTCTTGCCTCAGTCCTATGTCAGAAAAAATTAACAATTGCATTTCTTGTGGGAAGCAAATACCTCATAAGGACTTCCATTCTTATTGTATTCCTTGCCTAGGCCCAGACCACGGCGTCACAGGTTGTCGGTTTTGTGCTAAGTTTAATAAACGAACTGTCAAACGCCGTTTTGACTTCGCACGACATTACTTTGGAAGGAAATTTAATTATATCATGCCATCGGAGCAACCGATGACCGGGGCATGCATAAAAAACGCAAGGATAAGGACAGGCAGCCTAGGAACAAGCCAGACTCCGAGGCCTCTGCTGGGCCTGTCGCCGGTTCTCAGGTTTTCAGTGAGGCACCTACGCAGCCCCTGATGACCGCAGAATTGGAACTCCAGGCAGCTGCAGATTCTCAAGCGGAGTGTACTAGGCCATCGCAGCCATCTTCATTAGGCCCTTCCGACACCGGAGCAGGAGGAGACCCCGGTGCAGTGGAAACACCTTCGGTTGCAGAAGGTGTCTTCAGACTGACTACACTCACCATTAAATCTTGTGCTAAGCTTAAAACTCCTTTAAAACCAAAAAAGACTGTACATCAGTCTACAGTTCAAGGCCCCATGCCTGAGAAACAGATGCTTAAGATGGCTGAATATTTGATTACCCTAATCAGGGGTTCCCATCCCCTCCAGATAAAAGACCAAGACAAGAGGAGGATTATGCTTCCTCTGACCAGGTTTCAATTTCCTCAGATTCTTCTGAGGAACAGGATTACACTTTTCCCCCTTATGAAGACTCTGATGCTGAAGATTCTATTCCCTCAGCATCTCCCCCTGAAGACTACTCCTTTGGGGAAACTTTACATACCATGAGGGAACATTTCCACTGGGAAGGCCAGGACTACTCTGATTCTAAGAAAAGGCTCAGAGAGTTCCTTTTACTACCCCAGCACAGACCACTTGCTATCCCTCCAGTTTTAGATATTGTGGATGATGTTTACTTGGAGTCTAGTCTAAATCCAGACTTTCTACCTCCTGCTCATGCCAAACCAGACAGATACTACAGAGTACCCGACTCTCAGAAATTCCTTTATAAAAGCCCTGTGGCTGACCCAGAAACAATTTCCCAGGGTCTCAAGGGGGCTAAAGCTTCTATGGCTAAAAATCCTGTGCCCTCTGAAAGGGATTCCAGAGCCCTAGATAGATGGGGAAAGAAAATATACACCTCAGCAACTCTGGCTATGAGAGCATTAAATTGTCAGTTTCACATGCTGAAATATCAGCAGTTCCTAATGTCTCAATTAAAACAAAAAAATGAGCACACATACTGAACAGTCTGAATTCAAGGAAATGCAGGATCTGTTGCATGCACCTGAACAGGTGGGCAAATGTACTTTACAATGTGGATTTGATTCATTGGAAGCTTCCTGTAGAGCAGCTGTTACTGGGTCTGTCATACGTAGACATGCTTGGTTAAAAGAACAAAACCCTACCTGATCATGTTAAAGCAAAATTATTGGATGCACCTTTACAGCAGGATGTATTATTTGGTGTCAAAGCAGAAGAGGTTTTAAAGAAAATGGAGGATAAGGCAAAGTCTATGCAGACGGTCAAGGATTTTTTTTACAGGTACAACCCCCTCGTTTCAGCAGAAATTGGCCAACAAAAAACTGGTCCTTTCCAGCTTCTGACAGATCACACAGGGGCAAATACAGACGCCCAAGGGTCAGAGGTCAGTCGCAAGGCCCTTGCAAACCTCGCCAATAGGGTACTGCTACCCAGAAAGAAGGAGAAGACAGGCCCCAAGCTAGCAGAAGACAAACACAATGACTCAATCCTCAAACTACCAAGCAAATCTCTCCTAGCAGCTCCCTGGGGAGGAAAATTAGCATTTTTTGCAGACAACTGGCACATCATCACAAAAGACAAATGGGTCCTAAACATTGTCTCACAAGGATACAGATTCCACTTTCATACCTTGCCAAGGATAAAAGGAATGCCAAACCTGCCACCAAATCAATTGGCAGAGACACAAAAACAAATTACAGCTCTCGTGGACATGAGAGCCATTCAGCAGGTACCTACACAGGAGCAAGGACAAGGATTTTACTCAAGACTCTTTCTAGTCCCAAGAAAAGACAAAGCATGGAGACCCATTCTGGATCTTTCATTTCTGAACACCTATCTGCAAGTACCAAAATTCAAGATGCTAACACTACAGCAGCTTCTTCCCATGCTGGGCAAGAATGCTTGGCTAGTAACGTTGGACCTCAAGGAGGCATACCTGCATTTCCCTATCAGACAAAATTGCAGAAGATACCTCTGCTTCATTGCAGGTTCAGCGCATTATCAATTCTTTGCACTGCCCTTTGGCTTATCTACTGCGCCAAGGGTCTTCACAAAATGCCTGGCACCAGTAATTGCATACTGCAGACAAAGAGGAATTCAAATATACCCATACCTGGACGACTGCCTTATTCAAGCAGAAAGCAAGGACATTCTTTTAAAACATCTGGCATTTGTCAGACACCTTCTAAGTTGCCTAGGGTACACAGTAAATGAAAAGAAATCAAAACTAGTACCCTCACAAAACATAATATTCCTGGGTGCCAGCTTGAATACAACGGCCCAGATGGCTTATCTCACGCCAGACAAGCAACAACAGCTGACTCAATATTTCAAAATAATGGCAACAAAGACCCAACTCCCTGCAAGAAAAATTCTGCAGGCCTTGGGATTCATGGCATCTTGCATACTACTAATACCATTTGCAGAACTGCATATGAGGAAATTACAATGGTACCTGAGAAGTGTATGGACTCAGCACAGCCACAGCTTGGAAACAATGATACCACTCATTCGCTGCCTTCAACATGGTGGGCACAGGCATGTCACCTCAACAAGGGTCAGCCTTTCACCTTACCCACAGCCAGGCAAACTATGACAACAGATGCATCTGACTATGCCTGGGGAGCACACATGGCAGGACAGTGCATTCAGGGCAAATGGACTACAGATCAAAGGCATCTGCATATCAATCAAAAAGAAATGCTAGCAGTACAGAATGCCCTAACAGCTTTCAAGGAACTCTTACACCCAGGACAACTAATAATAAAGACGGACCATACCACAGTAATGTGGTACATAAACAAGCAAGGGGGCACACATTCCCTACCCTCTATGTAGGCAAGCAATGACCTTGTGGAACACAGCACTGTCTTAACAGATTCAATTACAAGCACAATTCCTGCCAGGAAAGAAAAACACATTGGCAGACGACCTAAGCAGAAACATCATGGATCTACACGAGTGGAAACTAGCTCCACAAGTATTTGCAATGATAGCTCAAAAATTGAGACGCCCAGACATAGATCTGTTTGCCAGCCCCCAAAACTGCCAACTTCAAAAATTTTGCACAAGGACATTCCATCCACAAGCTTGGAAAGTGGACGCTCTCTCATTCAGTTGGAAAACATGAACAGTGTATGCCTTTCCTCCACTGCCCCTTCTAGCAAAGATACTGCTGAAAGTGAGATTAGAGAGGCCACAAATGATACTCATTGCACCAGACTAGCCACGCCAGCATTGGTGTCCAGTTCTAAGGAACATGGCCCACGGCCCACCATGGATTTTACCACATATTCCTCACCTGCTCACCCAGCGAGACAATCAGATTCTACACAGCCAGCTCAAGACTTTAAACCCGGCTGCATGGCAAATTACCTAAACAACCAGCCAACACCTCTTTCCAAAGCTGTTGTGGATGTCATTCTGGAGGCCAGGATGCCCAGCACCGGGAAAACCTATTCAGACAAATGGAAAAGATTTTGCACCTGGAACCAGGCTAAAGGCCAAAATCCCCTTGATCCAAACATTCCTCAGATTCTACAATATTTAACTGAGATGTTGCACAAAGAACTTTCCTTTTCATCTATTAAGATCCACGCCTCAGCAATTTCAGCTCATTACAACACGGGTCCTCCTTTGTTCTCACATCCACTCCTAAGACAGTACCTTAGAGGGGCTAAGAACATAAGACCGCCCAGGAGAGCACCAACACCTACTTGGGATCTCAACTTTGTTCTGGAAAAGCTTACACTGCCGCCCTTTGAACCAGCTTTTTCAGCTGATTTAAAATTTATTTCATGGAAAACTGCCCTGCTACTAACAATAACCTCAGCTGGAAGAGTTTCAAGAGCTACAGGCACTAATGGCAGTGGAGCCTTTCCTCATTTTTCATGAAAGACAGAGTCTTTCTACGAATTAACCCTTCCTTTATGCCAAAGGTGGTATCCAGTGTGGCCCTAAACCGAACCATTCATTTGCCCACCTTTTTCCCAAATCCCCAGAACAAAGGAGAAAGATTCCACTCTTTGGACATTCACAGGCAATTACGTTACTACTTGGATAAAACTAAGGCTTTCAGAAAATCTGACCAGCTCTTTGTAGCCTATGCTGCAGGATCACAAGGAAAAGCCATCTCAAAACAAACCATTTCTAAATGGATAGGGCGTTGCATACGTTTCTGCTACACGCATCATGGGAAACAGGTACCTGCTAACATTGGGTCCCACTCCACCAGGGCTACTGCTACATCAGCAGCGTTTCTCAGGGGAGTGCCAACCAAGGATATTCTGGAAGCTGCAACTTGGAGTTCAGTGCACACCTTCACCAAACACGATCACTTACCTCTATATTCTAAGACTAGAGCTGGTTTTGCCACTGCAGTTTTGCAGGGCCTACTAGCTTCTTCTAACCCTGTTTAACTCCACCACCCATCCTTAGCTTTGGGATTTAACCCGTGTGTGATGACTGCAGCAGGGTAACACGATAAACATAGTACAGTTTTGTACCTACCATAAATGTAGATGTTCGAGTGTTCACCCTGCTGCAGTCCAGGTTACCCTCCCTCCATCCTCCATCCCCTCTGAATTAGCTGAACTTATCTATACCACTCTATCCTATACAACCTCTGTGGTGTATTTGCTTGTGCCTGAAGGTATCATTTTATTTTTATATATATATATATATATATATATATATATACATATATATATATATATATATATATATACATATATATATACATATATATATACATATATATATGTATATATATATATATATATATATATATATATATATATATATATATATATACATATATATATATATATATATGTATATATATATATATATATATATATATATGTATATATATACATACATATATATATCTTGCCTACCTATTGGGGGCACCTGACATCTGGGGCAAGAAAAACTGAAGAAAATGGCGTCGGATGCCTCTTGTATACCCCTGGCGCACTGACGTCAGGGAAGAAGCGACAGCAACCGACGCCGGACCAAGACTTTGGAACTCAGGCCGACTGCGGGACCGCCTTACGGCAGGATAACCCAAGTGTAATGACTGCAGCAGGGTTAACACTCGAACATCTACATTTATGGTAGGTACAAAACTGTACTTTAAAGACCCAGAAACTATTTCCCAGGGTCCCAAAGGGGTTAAGGCTTCCACTGCTAAGAATCCAGTTCCCTCTGATAGGGACTCTATTGTCTCAATTAAAACAGAAAATGAGTATAAATGCAGAACAACCTGACTATAAGGAAATGCAGGATTTATTGCATGCAGCTGAGCAAGTGGGAAAGCATACTTTGCAATGTGGTTTTGATTCATTAGAAGCTTCTTGTAGAGCAGCAGTTACAGGATCTGTGATTCGAACGCATGCTTGGTAAAAAGAACAAAGTTTACCAGATCATGTTAAGGCAAAATTATTGGATGCTCCTTTGCAGCAAGATCATTTATTTGGTATTAAGGCAGAAGAGGTATTAAAGAAAATGGAGGATAAGGCAAAATCTATGCAAACAGTAAAGGATTTCTTACAGGTACAGCCACCACGATTTAGCAGAAATTGGCCTACTAAGAATTGGTCCTTTCCAGTGTCAGACAGGCCACAAAGAGGCAGCTACAGACGCCCAAGAGGCAGATCTCAGCCACAAGGTTCTTACAGACCACGACAGTGGGGTGCTTCAAATCCAAAAACAAGGTGAGGATAAGTCACAACCTTACAGGAAACCGTCCCAATGACTTCCCCCTTCCAATGTCAAACTCTTACCTTTTGGCAGTTCCCTTAGGGGGGAAACTAGTACTTTTTTCTCAAAACTGGCAAGCAATCACCCAAGACAAATGGGTGCTGAATACTGTGTCTCAGGGTTGCAGATTCCACTTTCACACTTATCCAAGGCTAAAAGGAATGCCAGACCTGCCACAAAATCAATGGGCAGAGGCATAAAAACAAATTACAGCTCTCATGGACATGAGAGCTATTCAAAAAATACCACAGCAGGAAAAAGGACAAGGATTTTACTCGAGACTCTTCCTGGTACCCAGAAAGGACAAAGCCTGCAGACCCATTCTGGACCTTTGCACTCTAAATACTTACCTGGATGTTCAGAAATTCAAAATGCTGACACTACAACAGCTCCTTTCCATGTTGGGCAAGAAAGCTTGGCTTGTTACTTTGGACCTCATAGAGGCATACCTGCATGTCCCTATCATACAAAATTGCAGAAGATACCTCAGATTCATAGCTGGTTCAATGCACTACCAATTCTCTGCACTGCCCTTTGGCTTATCTACTGCGCCCAGGGTCTTTACCAAGTGCCTGGCACCAGTAATTGCATTTTGCAGACAAAAAGGAATTCAAATATATCCATATCTGGATGACTGCCTGATTCAAGCAGAGAGCAAGGATATTCTTCTACAGCATCTGGCGTTCGTAAAAAGATTAAGTTGCCTAGGGTACACAGTAAATGAAAAGAAATCAAAACTAGTGCCCTCACAAGAGATAATATTCCTGGGTGCCCGCTTGAATACAATGGCCCAGATGGCTTATCTCATGCCAGACAAACAAGGACAACTGACTCGGTATTTTCAATTGATGGCAACAAAGTCCCAACTCCCTGCAAGAAAAATTCTGCAGGCCTTGGGATTCATGGCATCCTGCATTCTACTAATTCCATATGCAAGACTGCATATGAGGAAATTACAATGGTACCTAAAAAGTGTTTGGTCTCAACATTCTCACAGCTTGGAGACAGTAATACCTCTAATTCCATGCCTACAACAGGAGTTTCGATGGTGGGCACAGGCATGTCACCTCAACATTGTCAGCCTTTCACTCTTCCCACAGCCAGGCAGACTATAACAACAGACGCCTCGGATTACGGCTGGGGAGCACACATGGCAGGAAAATGTATTCAGGGCAAATGGACTACAGAACAAATGCCTCTTCACATCAATCAAAAAGAAATGTTGGCTGTACAAAATGCCGTAACAGCTTTCAAGGACCTTCTGCATCCAGGACAATTATTATTAAGGACAGACACCACCACAGTGATGTGGTACATAAACAGGCAAGGGGGCAGTCATTCTTACCCCCTATGCAGGCAAGCCATGACCTTATGGAACACGGCTATAACTTACCAAGTTCATCTTCAAGCGCAATTCCTGCCAGTAAGGATAAATACTCTGGCAGACGACCTAAGCAGAAACATCATGGATCCTCACGAGTGGAAATTAAATCCACAAGTTTTCAGCATGATAACGCAAAAATGGGGGTGCCCGGACATAGATCTCTATGCCTCCCCACTGAATTGCCAACTACAAAAATTCTGCACAAGGACTTATCACACACAAGCATGGAAAGCGGATGCTCTTTCGTTCAGCTGGAAAAGCCTAAGCGTTTATGCCTTCCCACCACTGCCTGTCCTTTCAAAGGTACTCCTAAAAGCCAGACAAGACGAACCACAGATGATTCTCATTGCTCCAGACTGGCCACGCCAGCACTGGTACCCAATCTTAAAGAACTTAGCTCAAGGCCCACCTTGGATTTTGCCTCACATTCCACACCTTCTGACTCAGCAAAACAATCAGATACTGCGTAGTCAGCTCAAAACCTTAAACCTGACTGCATGGCAGATTCATTAGCCAAACAGACAACTTCTCTCTCTAAAGCAGTTATGGATGTCATTTTGGAGGCCTAGCACCAGGAAATCTTATTCAGAAATGTGGAAGAGATTCTGTGCCTGGATCCAGGCTCAAAACATTGATCCTCTGGTCCCTAACATTCCTCAGATACTACAGTACTTGACTGAGATGCTGGACAAAGGACTATCCTTCTCATCCATTAAGATTCACGCTTCTGCCATCTCGGCTCATTACAACACAGATCCTCCTATTTTTGTCACCCTTTGCTAAAGCAGTACCTCAGAGGGGCTAAAAACATAAGACCGCCCCGGAGAGCACCAACACCAACTTGGGACCTCCATTTCGTTTTGGAAAAGCTCACTTTGCCTCCTTTTGAACCAGCCAATTCAGCAGAGTTAAAATATATATTATGGAAAACTGCTGTGCTTCTGGCAATAACCTCAGCACGAAGAGTCTCAGAACTGCAGGCACTAATGGCAGTGCTTTTATCATTTTCCGCCAAGACAGGGTTTCTTTAAGAACAAACCCTTCCTTTATGTCTAAGGTGGTTTCCAGTGTAGCTCTTAACCAATCTATTCACTTGCCAACATTTTATCCAAATCCCCAAAATAAAGGGGAGACTTCTACATTCCTTGGACATGCACAGGCAATTGTGCTTCTACTTGGACAAAACAAAAGCTTTCAGAAAATCTGAACAATTGTTTGTATCATATGCTGCAGGATCACAGGGAAAGGCAATTTCAAAGCAGACCATTTCAAAGTGGATAGGGCACTGTATCCGGCTCTGCTACACACACAATGGGAAACCTGTACCTAGTAATATTAGACAACATTCCACCAGGGCAACTGTCACTTCTACTGCCTTCCTTAGAGGAGTATCTACGAAAGATATGTTGGAAGCTGCAACAGTGCACACCTTTACCAAGCATTACCATTTGCCTCTTTATTTTAGATCCAGAGCTGGCTTTGCCACTGCAGTGCTGCAGGGCCTCATAGCCACACCAAATCCTCTATAGAGCCAGCCACCCAAACTCAGCTTTGGGATTCTACCCAAGTGTAATGACTGCAGCAGTGAAACACTATGAACATAGTACAGTTTTGTACCTACCATGAATGTAGATGTTAGAGTGTCTTCACTGCTGCAGTCTGTTACCCACCCGCCAGCCCCTCTTTCTTATCTGGGATTAACCTATACTACCTATGTGGTGTATTTGCTGGTTAATGAAGGTTTTATTTTTACCTTTTTTGTATGTTTTATTCGCAATATGTATTGCCTACCATTTTTGGGGGCACCTGACATCTGGGGCAAGAAAAACTGAAGAAAATGGCGTTGGCTGCTTCTTATTTACCCCTGGCGCAGTGATGTCAGGGAAGAGGCGACAGCATCCAATGCCGGACCAAGACTTTGGAACTCAGGCCGACTGCGGGCCCGCCTGACGGCAGGATAACCCAAGTGTAATGACTGCAGCAGTGAAGACACTCGGAACATCTACATTTATGGTAGGTACAAAACTGTACTTTCGCAAGTGCCGGTCGGCCGCTACCTGAAATTTTCGTTTTTCGAGTTTCAAACCTGAAGTTTTCCAAAGCTAAGTACCTCATTGGGGATCTTTTTTCTTGCATGTCAGAAAAAGTTAACAATTGTCTTGCCTGTGGAAAGCAAACACCTCACAGAGATTTTCATTCTTGCTACGTCACCTGTTTAGGCCCAGACCATGACGTCCCTCGCTGTCGGTTTTGTGCCTTGTTTAATGCCTGAACCATTCGTCATTAGGCTATCTTTGTTATTAAATTATTTCGCTGTCATTCTCCGTATTCCTAAATGGCTTTGATAAGCCATCCAACTACCGATCTTCCAAAAAAAGTAAAGATAAAGACAGAGACAGACTGCTTGGGTCCAAATCTGCTGACGATGCTTCCGTTAAGCTTGTCTCCGGTACTCTGAGGCACCTTTGCAGCTCCTGATGCCCACTTCTACAGATTCACAAGCTTCTGCTGAGACCCATTCGGAGTCCGCTATGCAGCAAGATGCTTCTTCGACTATTGAACCTGCAGATATCTCTACCTTGGATGGGTCCGGAGCCACTGTGCAGGCACATGCTTTTGAGGGTGTATTCCGACCTACTGATGATCGAATTAAACCAGCAACTTGTTTTTAGCTAAAACTACTGAGTTTCTTAGGCCCAAGGTACGCACTACGCCTAGAAAACTGATGACCAAAGCACATGCTCAAGCTCCCGTGCCACAAAAACAAATGCTTAGAATGGCTGAAGATCTTATTACCCTAAGTAGGGGAAGCCAGCCTTCCCCTGCTAAGAGACAAAAAATTGAGTTTCATTCTAATTCTACAGACCCCGGAGTCTGATGACTCTGACCCTTCTGATTATCAGGACATGCCCTTATCAACCTATGAGGATTCAGATGCAGAGGAATCCATTCCCTCTGCCTCCCCTCCAGAGGATTTTTCTTTTGGTGAAACCTTGCATACTACATTTCTGCTGAGAATGCCAGGACTACCTCAGTCCAAAACGAGACTCAGAGAATTTTTAGATTTGCCTCAGCACAGGCCTCTAGCTATACCCCTTGTCCTGGATGTTGTAGGTGATGTCTTCATGGAATCCAGTCTTACTCCAGACACTTTACTCCCGGCCCCTAGAAAACCTGACAGGTACTACAGAGTACCTGATTCTCACAAATTTCTCTTCAAGAATCCTACTGCGGATCCAGAGACCATTTCCCAGGGACCTAAAGGTATTAAGGCTAATACAGCCAAAAACCCTACCCTTTCAGACAGGGATTCCAGAGCTTTAGACAGATGGGGTAAGAAGATGTATATCTCTGCAACTCTTGCCATCAGGGCATTGAATTGCCAGTTTCACATGTTGAAGTACCAGCAACATATTATGAAACTAATTAAACAAAAAATGGGATTTCTTCCAGATTGTACAGAAAATAAACATTTACAAGAGTTAATGCATTCTGCAAACCAAGTTAGTAAGCATACTTTTGCAGGGCTTTGATGCCCAAGAAGCATCTTGCAGGGCTGCAGTCACTGGGGCTGTACTGAGAAGGCATGCTTGGCTGAAGGAACAAACATTGCCAGATCATGTCAAATCAAAATTACTAGATGAATAAGGGCTGTTTATTTGGCACCAAAGCAGAAGAGGTTCTTAAAAAGATGGAAGAAAAAGCTAAATCTATGCAAACTGTTAAAGAATTCTTACAAGTGCAGCCACTTAGATTCAGTAGACATTGACCTTCAAAAAACTGGTCCTTTCCAGCCCCTTCCAGTCCTTCTCAGTCCAAACACAGGGGAAACAGATCACCCAGACTACAGTCTTAGGGTATGCAGAGATCTAAACAATGGAGTGCTCCCACCTCAAAAAACAGGGAGGGGTAAGCCGCCCCTTATGGAAAAAGCTCACAGTGACTTTTCAGTTATCCTTCCCAGCCCTGCCCAGTTACTTGTGCCCCTAGGAGGAAAACTTGCCCTTTATGCCAAAAACTGGATGTCCATTACTCAGGACCGATGGGTTCTAAACATTTTATCCCAGGGGTACAGATTCTACTTCTATTCACTGCCAACCCCAAGCAGGTTTCCAGACCTTCCTCCAAACCAGTGGGCTGAGGCTCAAAAGCAAGTACTTTCCCTGCTCAATATCAGAGCTATTCAACCTGTTCAAGTAGAACAAAGCGGGTAGGGTTTCTAATCCAGACTTTTCCTGGTGCCCAGAAAAGAGGGCTCTTGGCGCCCAATCCTGGATCTATCAATTCTCAACACCTTTCTGGTGGTCCCAAAATTCAAGATGCTTATCCTGCAACAGCTTCTCCCTATGCTAGCCAAGGATGCCTGGTTAGTCACTCTAGACTTAAAAGAAGCTTATCTGCACATCCCCATAAGGGAGTCATGTAGGAAATATCTACGCTTCAGGGCAAGCTCTATGCACTATCAGTTCTCTGCACTTCCCTTTGGCTTATTTACAGCACCCAGAGTATTCACAAAGTGCCTGGCTCCAGCCATTGCATACTGCAGGCAGAGAAATATCCACATTTTCCCATACTTGGACGATTGCCTGATTCAGGTGGACTGTCAGGAATTGCAACTTCAGCACTTGGCATTTGTAAAAAGCCTTTCCACTTTATTGGAGTACACCATCAAAGAAAAGAAATTACAGCTGGTGCCCAGTCAAAAGATTGTATTCCTGGGAGCAAGCTTGGACACCACTTCCCAGATGGCATTTCTCACTCCAGGAAAACAGGTCTGTCTGTCCAACTACTTCAAACAAATGGCCACCAGAACCCTGCTGTCTGCAAGGAGAATACTGCAAGCCCTAGAGTTCATGACCTCATGTATTCTGCTAATTCCATAACGCAAGACTGCATATGAGGAAACTTCAGTGGTACTTAAAAAGTCTTTGATGCCAACATTCTTAGGATCTGGAAACAGTCATTCCAGTCATACTTTGTCTAAGGGCAGAGTTCCTTTGGTGGGCAGAAACATGCAACCACAACAGGGGACTGCCTTTCACTGAACCCCTCGCCACCCAAACCCTGATAACAGACGCATCAGACTATGGGGGGATCATGTGGCAGGCAAATGCATTCAGGGCCACTGGAGCCCAGGCCAAATTCTCCTGCACATCAATCAAAAAGAGATGCTAGCTGTACAGAATGCTCTGACAGCCTTCAAATACCTAATCCTTCCAGGACAGCTGCTGATAAAAACAGACAACACCACAGTTATGTGGTACATAAACAAGCAGGGGGCAACCCATTCTTACCCACTCTGCAGGTTAGCCATGGCCATGCGGAACACAGCCTTGAGCAACCAAGTGCAGCTACAAGCTCAATTCCTGCCAGGCAAACAAAATTCACTGGCAGATGACTTGAGCAAAAATCTCCTAGACCCACACGAGTGGAAATTGGAGCCCAACACCTTCAACCTTCTAATCCAGAGGTGGGGGGACACCTGAGGCGGACCTCTTTTCCTCCCCCGAGTACCACCAGTTTAGCAAATTCTGCCCCAGGAACCCTCACAGCAGAGCCTGGAAGGTGGATGCCCTATCCTTCCAATGGGAATACCTTTCAATTTATGCCTTTCCCCCTCTGCCCCTCCTCTCAAAAGTACTACTCAAGATCAAACAGGACAGGCCAAGGGCAATTCTTATTGCCCCATACTGGCCACATCAGTACTGGTACCCACACTTACGCAGTCATACAACAGTGCCACCCTGGCACCTTCACGAGACTCCTACCCTGCTGTCTCAGCAGGAGGGACAGATTTTGCATCCACAGTTGCAAACCCTAAACCTTGCAGCCTGGCTTATCTGCTGAATACACCACCAGCAACCCTCAGCAAACAGGTGCTGGACGTCATTCTTGAAACCAGAAGGCCTAGTACTAGGAAATCCTATGCTGAAAAATATATTGTTTTTGGAATCAGTCTCAGGGAAAACACAGCAGTGCCCTTCTTGCCTGTAGTCCTGGATTACCTAGCAGAGCTACTCCACAGAGGCCTATCTTCCTCCTCCATTAAGATTCATGCCTCTGCCATCTCAGCTCATTATAATACTGAGCCACCTCTATTTTCTCACCCTCTCATCAAACAGTTCCTGTGAGGGGCTAACAACTTAAGGCCCTGTAGGAGAGCACCCACCCCTGCCTGGGATCTTAACTTTGTACTGGAAAAGCTCATGCTTCCCCCTTTTGAACCTGATGCTTGAGCAGAGTTAAGATTCCTCTCTTGGAAAACAGCCTCGCTTTCAGAAAGAAGAGTGTCTGAGTTACAGGCGGTAATGGCTGTGGAACTGTTCATTATTTTCCATGCTGACAGGGTTTCCCTCAGGACTAACCCATCCATTATGCCTAAGGTGGTGTCCAGTGTGGCTCTAAACCAATCTATCCATTTGCCAACCTTTTTCCCTAATCCTCAGAATAAAGGGGAAAGGATTCTGCACTCCTTGGATGTGCACAGACAGCTCGGGTTCTACCTTTACAGGACTAAACCTTTCAGAAAATCTGACCAGCTGTTAGTCAGCTTTGCTACCAGGGCAGAGGGCAACGCCATTAAAAAAAAAAAATTCCAAATGGATAGCACACTGCATCCATTTCTGCTACAAGCACCATGGAAAACCTACCCCACAGGGTATCAGAGCACATTACACTAGGGCTACTTCCACCTCTACAGCATTTCTCAGAGGAGTCCCTACCAGGGACATTCTGGAAGCTGCAACCTGGAGTTCTGTACACACATTCACCAGGCATTACCACTTACCTATTTTTTCTAAAGCCAGAGCTGGATTTGCTACAGCAGCCTTAGAAGGCCTGCTAGCCAGCCCCAACACTTCTTGACTGCCTCCACCCTTCCTCAGCTTTGGGAGTCAACCCAAGTGTGATGACTGCAACAGTGAAACACGAAGAACATAGTACAGTTGTGTACACTTACCATAAATGTAGATGTTAGCGTGTATTCATTGTTGCAGTCCTGGTTTCCCGCCCTCCAGCCCCCTGGATGTTCATCGTGTTTCACTGTTTCAGTCATTACTCTTGGGTTATCCTGCTGGCAGGCTACCCGCAGTCAGCCTGAATTCCAAAGTCCTGGTCCAGCGTCGGTTGCTGTCGCCTCTTCCCTGACGTAGTGCGCCAGGGGTATAAAAGATGCAGCCAACGCCATTTTCTTCAGTCTTTCTTGCCGCGCGGTGCCTGAAGCAAAAGCAGTTCGCAAGTGGCGGTCGGCCAACTCCTGAGATTTTAGAAATCGAATTTCAGATCCGAAGTCTTCATTAAAGCTAAGTACCCCGCTGGGGAAACTTTTTTTCTTGCTCCAGACCAATGTCAGAAAAAGTTACCAAATGTATTTCTTGTGGGAAGCAAATACCTCGTAAGGATTTTCACTCTTACTGTATTTCTTGCCTAGGCCCTGACCGCGGCGTTGCTTGTTGTCGGTTTTGTGCTAGATTTAACCAACACACTATAAAGCGTCTGTACGATTTTGCCTTTCATTACTGCCGAAGATTCAATTATACTATGCCGTCGGAGCAACCAACGACCGGAATTTCTAAAAAAAAATGCAAGGATAAAGACAAGGACAGGCATCCGAGGTCCAAAACCGACGATGAGGCTTCCGCTAAGCTTGTCGCCGGTTCTCAGTGAGGCACTTTCACAGCCCCTAATGCCCGCTACCTCAGAGCCACAGGCCGCTTCTGACTCCCACGTGGAGCCGACTGAGCCTCTGGAAACTCAAGGTATTGGATCCTCGGAAACTATTCCCTCAGATGGGTCCGGAGCCGCTGTGCAGGCATCGGCTTCTGAGGGTGTTTTCAGACACGTAAAGCCATCTTCAGCTTCCAAGCCAAAGACTAAAGCAGCTCTAAAGACAGAAACAAGTACAGCATTCTCCAGGACAGGCTTCCATGCCTAAAAAACAAATGCTCAAAATGGACGAAGACCTTATTACTTTGATCAGGGGTTCCCATCCCCCTCCTGATGAGGCCTAGGCAAGAGACGGAATATGAATCTTCAGATCAGGTTTCCATTTCCTCTGATTCCTCCTCTGATCAGGAATACTCTCTCCCTCCCTATGAGGATTCTGATGCTGAAGAGAATCTATCCCTTCAGCTTCTCCTCCAGAAGATTTCTCCTTTGGGGAAACCCTGCATACCATGAGGAAGCACTTTCATTGGGAGAGCCAGGATTACTCAGAATCTAAGAAAAGGCTCAGATATTTTCTTTTACTTCCTCAGCACAGGCCCCTTGCTATTCCCTCACATTGTAGATGATGTTTTTTCAGAGTGCGGCCTGTCTCCAGACTCTATACCCCCTGCACCGGCTAAGCCAGACAGATACTACAGGGTCCCAGATTCCCATAAATTTCTTTATAAAAACCTTGCTGCTGGCCCAGAAACCATATCTCAGGGTCCTAAGGGAGTCAAAGCTTCAACTGCTAAAAACCCTGTCCCCTCTGATAGGGATTCAAGGGCAGTGGACAGATGGAGGAAAAAAGTTTACACTTCTGCTACTTTGGCTGTAAGGGCCTTAAATTGTCAATTTCATATGCTTAAGTATCAGCAGTACCTAGTGTCACTACTAAAATAGAAAATGTTGTCTAACTCTGAATGTCCTGAAAACAAGGAAATGCAGGATTTATTGCATGCAGCTGAACAAGTGGGAAAGCATACTTTGCAATGTAGTTTTGATTCTTTGGAGGCCTCTTGTAGGGCCACTGTAACGGGTTCTGTGATTAGGAGGCATGCTTGGTTAAAAGAACAGAATCTGCCTGATCATATTAAAGCAAAATTATTAGATGCTCCATTACAGCATGATACTTTGTTTGTTGTTAAGCAGAAGAGGTGTTGAAGAAAATGGAGGATAAAGCGAAATCTATGCAGACAGTTAAGGATTTTTTACATGTACAGCCTCCTAGATTTAGCAGGAACTGGCCTTCAAAAAATTGGCCCTTTCCAGTCTCAGACAGGCCATAAAAAGGCAGGTACAGACGCCCTAGGGGCAGATCCCAGCCCCAAGGCTCATACAGGCCTAAGCAATGAGGCGCTTCTACCTCCAAAAGCAGAGAAGACAAATCTCAACCTTACAGGAAACCGTCCCAATGACTTTCCTCTACCAGTACCAAGCACTTACCTTTTACAAGCTCCCTTAGTGGGAAAACTGGCACTTTTTTGCAAAACTGGCACATGATCACCCGGGACAAAGGGGTCTTGAATATAGTGTCTCAGGGCTACAGGTTACACTTTCACACCCTGCCAAGGGCAAGAAGCGTACCAGACCTGCCATACAATCAATGGGCAGAGGCACAAAAGCAAGTTTCATCCCTCATGGACATGGGGCCATTCAGCAAGTACATTACAGGAGCAGGGACAAGGATTTTACTCACGACTTTTCCTGGTACACAGAAAGGACAAAGCCTGGAGACCAATACTGGACCTGTCTATTCTAAACACTTTTCTGGACGTTCCAAAATTCAAAATGTTGACTCTGCCACAGCTTCTACCCATGCTGGGCAAGAAGGCTTGGCTTGTAACTTTGGACCTAAAAAAAGCATACCTGCATGTCCCAATATGACAATCTTGCAGAAGATACCTCAGATTCATAGCTGGATCAGTGCACTACCAATTCCCTGCACTGCCCTTTGGCTTATCTACTGCACCCAGGGTCTTCACAAAATGCCTGGCACCAGTAATTGTTTCCTGCGGACAAAGAGGAATTCAAATATATCCCTACTTGGACGACTGCCTCATTCAAGCAGAGAACAAGAACATTTTACTAAAACATCTGGCATTTGTAAAAAGATTACTAATTTGCATAGGATACACAGTAAACGAAAAGAAATCAAAACTAGTACCCTCACAAGAGATAATATTCCTGGGTGCAAGCTTAAATACAACTGCCCAGATGGCTTATCTCATGCCAGACAAAGACAACTCACTTCTTACTTCGAAATGTTGGCAACAAAAACCCAGTTATCTGCAAGAAATATTCTGCAGGCTTTGGGCTTCATGTCATCCTGCATTCTGTTAATTCCATATGCAAGACTGCATATGAGGAAACTACAATGGTATCTAAAAAGTGTTTGGACTCAACATTGCCACAGCCTGGAACAATCAATTACACTCATTCCCTGCCTGCAACAGGAGTTTCGATGGTGGGCTCAGGCCTGTCACCACAATAAGGAGCAGCCTTTCACTTTACCCACTGCCAGGCCGACAACAACTACAGATGCGTCAGATTATGCCTGAGGGCCCACATGGCAGGAAAATGTATTCAGGGCACATGGCCCACAAGCCAAATGCATCTTCATATCAATCTAAAAGAAATGCTGGCTGTACATAATGCTCTAGCAGCTTTCAAGGATCTCCTTCATCCAGGACAACTGCTGATAAAGACGGACAATTCCACAGTCATGTGGTACATAAACAAGCAGGGAGGCATGCATTCCTACCCCCTTTGCAGACAAGCCATGATTTTGTGGAACACAGCACTGGCTTATCAAGTACACCTGCAAGCTCAATTCCTGCCAGGAAAGACAAATACTCTGGCAGACGAACTAAGCAGAAACCTCATGGATCCTCACGAGTGGAAACTAGATCCACAAATCTTCAGCATAATAACAAGGAAATGGGGACGCCCAGACATAGATCGATTTGCCTCCCCTCACAACTGCCAACTACAGAGATTCTGCACAAGGACTTATCACAAGCTAGCATGGAAAGTGGTTGCTCTATCATTCAGCTGGAAAAACCTTACAGTATATGCCTTTCCTCCACTACCTCTCCTCCTCAAGGTACTCCTAAAGTTCAGACAAGAGAAGCCAAAAATGATTTTGATTGCCCCAGACTCACCATGCCAGCACTGGTACCCAGTCCTAAAGAGCTTGTCTCTAGGCCCAGCCTGGACATTGCCTCAAATTACTCATTTACTGACCCAACAGAACAATCAGATACTGCACAGCCAACTCTAAATCTGGCTATATAGCGGATAATGTAACCATTCAGAACACACCTCTCTCCAAGGCAGTTATGGATGTTATTCTGGAGGCCAGGAGGCCCAGTACCAGAAAGTCATATGCAGAAAAGTGGACGAGATTCTGTGCTTGGAACCAGGCACAAGGAAATGACATGATTATACCAAATATTCCTCAGATTTTACAATACTTAACTGAGATGTTGGACAAAGGCCTATCCTTTTCATCGATTAAAATTCATGCCTCTGCCATTTCAGCTCATTACAATACGGCCCCCAAGAAGAGCACCAATACCTGTTTGGGACCTCAGTTTTGTCTTGGAAAAACTCACAATGATTTCTTTCGAGCCAGCTAATACAGCTGAGATAAAATTCTTATGGAAAACAGCTCTGCTCTTAGCAGTAACTTCAGCAAGAAGAGTCTCAGAGTTACAAGCACTAATGGCTGTTGAACTTTTATAATTTTCCATCCGGACAGGGTTTCTCTGAGGACAAACCCAACATTTATGCCTAAGGTAGTGTCCAGTGTTGCTCTTAATCAAACATTTCATTTGCCTACCTTTTATCCGAACCCACAGAATAAGGGAGAGAGACTTGTACATTCTTTAGACATACACAGACAGCTACGCTTCTACTTGGACAAAACTAAAGCTTTCAGAAAATCTGGGCAATTCTTAGTGGCATATGCTGCAGGATCTCAAGAAAAAGACGTCTCCAAGCAGACAATTTCCAAATGGATAGCCCACTGCATTCACTTCTGCTATTCTCAACATGGCAAATCAGTGCCCAAGGGCATCAGGTCACACTCAACCAGAGCAGCAGCTACTTCAGCAGCCTTCCTCAGAGGAGTACCAACTAGGGACATTTTGGAGGCTGCAACTTGGACTTCAGTGCACACTTTTACAAAGCACTACCACTTACCTCTTTATTCTAAATCCAGAGTAGGCCTCGCCACTGCAGTTTTGCAGGGCCTTATAGCTACTCCTAATTCTGTTTAGGCCGAGCCACCCAGTCTCAGCTTTGGGATTCAACCCAAGAGTAATGACTGCAACAGTGAAACAAGATGAACATCGTACAGTTGTGTACCTACCATAAATGTAGATGTTCAAGTGTATTCACTGTTGCAGTCCAGGTTACCCTCCCACCATCCCCCTTTCATTGCAGGGACTTATCTATATATCTCTATTCTATACAACCTATGTGGTGTATTTGCTTGTAGATGAAGGTATTGCTTATGTTAGTGCATGCTTTTTTATAAGCAGAATTTTAGCCTACCCTTTTGAGGGCACCTGACATCTGGGGCAAAAAAAACTGAAGTAAATGGCATCGGCTGCATCTTTTATACCCTGGTGCACTGACTTCAGGGAAGAGGTGACAGCAACCGAAGCCGGACTAGGACTTTGGAATTCAGGCCGACTGCGGGTAGCCTGCCAGCAGGATAACCCACGAGTAATGACTGCAACAGTGAATACACTCGAACGTCTACATTTATGGTAGGTACACAACTGTACTTTTTCTCTATCCTTTCTACCTCTCCTCTCTGTGGCCATTTTTTACTGGCAGTGGTATTTACTTTTTACTGGTGATCTTCCCCACCATATACTAGCTTCCTATTTGGGGTCTCCTGACATTTGGGGCAAGAAAAACTGATATAATGGCGTCTGCTGCCTGTTTTATACCCCTGACGTCATGGAAGAAGCGACAGCATCCGACACAGAAATCCCAAGACTCTGGTATTCGGGCCGACTGACGGCTACCTACAGGTAGATAGCCCAAGTGTGATGACTGCAACAGTGAATACACTTGAACATCTACATTTATGGTAAGTGTACACAACTGTACTTTATTGGTCCCCCTCCATGGGTCATGGTGCACATGAAGCCTACTTGACCAAACTGGAGTCAATCCAAATATTGCTGAACACTCTGGTTATGGGGGATTTCAATTATCCTACCATCAACTGAGAAATCTACTCTAGACCTAAGTCGCTAGCGCAAAACTGTTAACTCAAATATTTGAGAAAAAACTTAGCAAGCACAGCCAAGGATAACCACAAGGTCTTTTACAGCTACATATGTAGGCTAAAAGGTAGGACCCAAGCATGTGCTGAACTTGTGACTAACGGTGTCACACACACCGACCCCGCAGAGATAGCAAACCTTCTACCGGATAGATTTAGTGAAAATTTCACTCCCTTATCTCCTCTAATCTTATCACAAACCTTGCTCCCAACATCCCTCCAGCTTACTTAACTGAAGAGCAGGTCATTAAAGCCTTGTTCAAGGCAAAAAACATAACCTCTATGGTACCAGACAGCATCCCAGGCAGTATTCTAAACAAGCTAAAACATGAACTTGCATCACCATTAAGAAGCCTCTTCAATCATAGGCTAACCACAAGCTTTGTTCCTGTGGAGTTGAGAACAGCAGCAGTTATTCCACTCCACAAAGGTGGCCTAGCAACAGACCTGGGGAGTTACAGACCCATAAATCTGACCAGCCTCATCTGTAAGGCCATGGAATATATTGTTATGGACCTAATTAATAAAGACATAGGCGACCTCCAAACCCTGGATTAGACCCAGTTCACTTTCATCACAGGCATATCCTGCCTGTTAAACCTGGTGGAGTTGTTCAAAAATGTGACCAGGGCCAGTGACAAGGGCATATCTGTGCACAAAAGCGTACTTTGGCTTGGCAAAGGCTTTCAACATAATCCCGCATTCAGGCATTACCGATAAACTTAGCAAACTAAATGTAAACCCATTTGTTGTAAGACAGGTTGCCAACCGGTACACACACTGGACACACTATTAAAGTGGGTGACTCCACATCAAGCAGCAGACCTGTCACCAGCAGGGTGCCACAGGGGTCAGTGTTGGGCCTTGTACTGTTTGGTATATACTTTTCAGAAGCTCAGGCCTGGGCCTTGTACTGTTTGGTATATACTTCACAGAAGCTCAGGCCAAAACTAAGGGGTTGTGGCTGACCAAGTTTGCGGATGACTGCAAACTTGAGTCAGTTATTGAATCCCCAAATGATGTCAGTATACTTCAGAAGAGTGTTATGCAGACCAAGGACTGGTGTCTTAGTCACAGTCTCAAACTGAATGCAAAGAAATACAATCATTATCATTCCCTTCAGGAAAAACAGTGTCCCTTTACACTATCAAATAAACAACAATACCAAAGTACCTTCGAAGCGGTAAGGGATCTGGGATCCCAAAACTTTGACCACCATGCGTCTACTGTAGTAAGGAAGATTTTCTACGTAGCACACTTGATTAATAAAGGCATTGCCTCAAGAGCAAAGGAGGTTATAACCCTTCTATACTTATTAATCAGGCCCATACTTGTGTATAGCACCCCTTTTGGCATGTACCATGCAAAGCACCTGCAGCAATTGGAGGGATCTCAGAAGTTCCTAACAAAGAAGATCAAGGGACTCCAGCATGTGCCTTACACAGACCGAGTAAAGTCCTTGTCACTATACTTCGTACTGTATAGACTTAGTAGGGGAGATCTATGCCTGGCTTACAGAGCAATCTCAGACCCAAACCTAATGAATTTGCTGCACATCTGTAAATCAAGCAGGATTAGAGCTTACCCATTCCAGGAACCTAAAAATGGCCTGGGACTTGAGTAGGACATGCTGGAGGGACAGATGTCTCCCAGTGACTGCTGCATCTTTGGAATAGGCTACTTATTCATGTGAAGCAGAGCATCTTTATGACACTTCAGAAAGGAACCTGGATGGGGGGGTGTGGCCAAGGATGAACACAGGATAGCAGCAGATTTCTTCAGCTCCACCAATTTCATTACACTGACAGGAATTAATTACTTAAAAAATTAATTTTTGAAGTAATTTTCTTTCTAAATATGTTTGTTTTATATAGTTCTTGAACTATATCTAAAAAAGAAAGGAAATTTTAACAATATTCCTGTCAGAAATCACTTTGGAAATTTTCCTGTCAGTTTATCAGTCTGAAATGAGTTCCAGTAAGACAAATTCTCAAGACTCCAGCATCAAGAAATAACTTCGGTCTCTGATAATTATAATCCAGCAACTTACTGCTAAGATGGATAAAATGGATACTAAAATAGACACCTTCATAGAAAAAACTACAAAACAAATAGACTTGTTACATATAGACCTGCAACAACAGAAGATCCAGATGACAGGCATAGAAGAAGCTGTGAATGACATGGAAAATAGAATCCAAGAAGAGGAAATCAACATTGAGTTTCTGCTGAAACAAAATACACATTTACAAACAAAGCTGGATGACCTGGAAAATAGATCTAGGCGCAATAACATTAGGATTTTTGGACTTCCAGAAAATATTCAAGGTAACAATATTACTTCTTTTTTAACAACATGGCTTCCTAAAACTTTAGACTTACCAGAAGCATTCTCTTTTGGTATCGAAAGAGCACATAGCTCTATAGCTAATACTAACTCTAACAAAAACTATCCTAGTTCAGTTATAGTTAGATTTCTATCATCTTTTGATAAAGAGATGGTTCTTAAATCTGCTTGGGCTAAAGCTCCTGTTAAGATTAATGAGACAACTGTGCGTTTTGACAATGACTATTCTTCATGGTAATAGCTAAAAGAAAAGTTTTTCTGCCACTAATAAGGGAGCTTAAAACATACCTTCTGTTTCCTGCCAAACTTAAAATCTTCCTTCCTGATGGTCCTAAAATTTTTGATGACTTAGACTCTGCTTTACTGTTTATCAAAAAAAATAAGATTTTGGATAAAATAGAGGAAATGGAATGGGCTAGTCCTTCATTAAAGAGACTGGCAACTGAAACTTCGTGGAAGACTTCAGAGAAGAAGAAGAGACTAAAAAACAAATGATTTGTTCTATGTTTTTTTTTTTTTCCCCTCATCATTTTATTTCATTATTAATCTTTTTAAATATAGTTCCTGCATTTCCAGAAAGCCACAAATATTCTGAAAAAGATTTAATCAAAGTTATTCTCTGTGTGCAAAGAAATGTTTTGTTTCATAACCAGTCAAAATATCTGAAGAACTAATAACAAGCTATGATTCAATTTGTTTCTCTTTCTGAAAAAGAGAAGTAAGGTCAGTAATTTGATACATTTTTTTCTTTATCTTTTTTTTTCTTCTCCTTTTCTTCTTTTCTTTGTTTAAACAATGACATTCTATTTAGATTATGTAGTGGGTAAAGGGTGGGGGAGGGCAGGGAGAGAAGAGTAATGAAAATATGATAAATGGAATAATAACATATTTATTCCTTGGAAAAAGTTTGTATGTTCTTCAAATGCTATTCCTAATTATACTTTCCTGATTATACTGCTTATGCTTGTTTGTAAATAATCTGTCATGCTTTAACTAATAATAATTAGAACTAAATAATAGTAAATAATATGTTTTATTTTTAACTCTATTAATATAAACAGTAAGTAATATTCCATTGTATATACTTCTTATAGCTTTCTCTTACATTTTTTTATTTCTGCCTTACACTCTTTTATTTTCTACTCTCTTTTTCTTTTCTTTATTAATATATAGAAATGCTTTTGATCATATAGACACAGTAAATAATAAGATTTGCATAAACATTGAGTTGGGGCAAAAATATTGAGTTTTATTACTTATTAATAATTTTGGGCTTAATTTCACTTACATAGAGGCTGTAATAACCTGTAAAATACATTGTGAAGGTTTTGTCATGTTTAGATGCATTTACACTGCTAAATGAATGTTTGTCACTAGTTTTTAATAAGTTTCTCGCCAAAATGTTGAGAGAGACAATCTGGGATGTGGGCTGTCTCATGCACAGTGTCCATGAGCTACTTCAAAAGCTTCAACTCTCAGAATTCTCACAGAGAAGCTGAAAGCAGTCAGTCTAACCTTTGACCTAGATATCACACTGACATATCACAGATACCAGGAAGTAGAACTGATGCAAATGTGACTATGTGAAGGAAAATGAACTCTTTAACATCTAAATGTGAGTTATTTTATATAATTACTTAAATATCTATGTTATAATTCATAAAATATGTCAGTTATAATGAGTTTAAATGATGCAGTTTCTTGTAGTAAGTAAATGTCTTATTTTAGAAGGCATAGAAAATGAAACATTTATTCAAGTGTTTTTGAAAATCTACTTAGCAGCATAATAATCTGTGTTAAAAACTTATGTTCCAAACATATACATTACTATAACTCATTTAATTCATCTGATTGACAAGCATAAATAATTTTATAACTCTATTCTGGAAGAAATTGTCATGTGATATATTTTAAAGCAGTAGTATAGCATGGTTGTAAAATCTGGTTACTAAAATGTGTTTGCTGTGCATTATTTTGTATAAAGCAGACAGATTTATTGTAGGGACAGCAAGTATGATAGTGCTCAGCAAGGACACAACTCAGTGAGATCAGATATATATATATATATGTGTGTGTGTGTATATATATATATATATATATATATATATATATATAATGTGTGTGTGTGTGTGTATATATATATATATATATATATGTGTGTGTATATATATATATATATATATATATATATATATATATATATGTGTGTGAGATGGCTTTTTTTTTTTTTTTTTTTTTTTTACAATAATGCAAGTGTTTCTGAGAATCTGCATAACTATGCAGTATGATTTATAACAATGTCTATGAATACAATATTTTATTCTATTGACAATAATGAGTATGAGTAAATTCTCATATACAAGCAATTCAAGGTTTTTTTTTGGAAGCTGTTGACTGCATTTACATGACAGAAAATAGATGCATCTTAATATATGTAATGTCTGAATCATATTAGCCAAAGTTTTTGATTTAAATGAATGTTAGAACTTATTTTTCTCTCCTCTTGATTTCTAACATCAAGATTATTTGAATGTTATTTGAATACAAGTGTTTTATATTACATAGATGTATATAGTAGTATGAACAGTTTTTTAAAAAAAGTTTATTTTAGTTTATATGATGCTGTTTTACCAAATGTGTAGTCTTGTCTTGCTAGATAATTTAATTGAAAACTGTTAACCTCAGTTAAATATAACTAGTATTAAATTGATAAGGTGGTAGCTGAGGTACTGCTGCTTAGGGTAGGGGGTTAACTTGAGTGGTAAATACTACTCTAAGTTGGAGTTTATAACTCCAGGCTGGATGCAAGGTTTAATCCTTACATTATTTTCACTTGTTCATTGTTATATGTATATAGTTTTGACATCCACAATATATTTTGTACAGTCATTGTCACTACAAACAAAATTGAATCCTATACAAAATCCAATAAGAGATTCAATAAATACAGCTATATTTAAAGGTACACCTAAAGGAGGAGATGTAACATTACTTATCTTGTTATTTGTTATTTTGATCATAAGATTCTTAAGTTTTAAAAATGCCAAATGACATCTTTAAAAGGAATTTCTTTAAACATTAATGTATTGAATAATCCGTGTAAAAGGGCAAGCCTAATAAGATACATTAATTTACATAAGGCCAACTTAGTCTTCCTGCAAGAAACCCATCTCTTGAAAAAGATATTGATAAACTAGCCACAAACAAATATACAGTATTGGTTAGTTCAGAGCACGCTCAGAAAAAAAGAGGAGTGGCTATTTTATGGAATAAAAGTATGCCCATTCCTAAAACCATTAAGTCTTATCAGGATGACAAAGGAATGTTTTGTATGGTTACAATACAAATTAATGGGAAGACTTACACTTTAATTAATGTATATTGGATACCTGGAATTGGTATTAATACAGTGAAACATCATCTTGATAAGATCATATCATTCTCTATAGGAGATATTATTTTAGCTGGTGACTTTAATTGTATACTACATGAAAGTGATACTACCACTATAGGAAAAAGAAGAATTACATCTAATGCAAAACATTTAAATGATTTTGCTAATTCTTATTTGAATGATATTAATAATCAGATAGATTCAAAATCATTACCATACACCTTTTTTTCTAACAGATACAAAACTTATTCAAAAATAGATAGGGTCTTTATTTCTAACCAGATGGTAACAGATTTAATTAATTCCAAAATCATTTCATGTCCTATATCTGATCATAATTCAATTGTTTTTGAATTCATGATAAAAAATACTCATACTGTTCAGATCAAAAGGATACCAGCATACTTAACTCAACTAAAAGACTATAAAGAATATATACTTTCAGAAGTAAAACATTTTTTAGACATAAATAATACTCCTGAAGTCTCCATTGTTTGTTTGGGATGCCTTAAAATCATATCTATATGGACAAAGTATCAGGTGGTATAATAATAAAAGGAAATCTTGGGATAAGGAATTGTTAGATATTCAAAGTAAATTAGACTCTTATAAACATAATAATAAAGAAAATATTATGGACAAGAAAGTTATTGAAGAAATAAACAAACTAAATGAGAAATACAAAGAAATTTTAACTCATAAAGTTAAAATAACTTTAGAGAAATACAAGTTTTTGTCTTATTCAATAAGCCCCAAATACTTACATAGACTTAAAAATAAAACAAAAGGTTGCATAAACAAAACTATATCAAAGCAATCTTTTCTCTAACGAAAAAGAAGAATGTTTCTAGTATACCAGAAATACTAGATGAATTTAGAAATCACTTTCACAAAATTAACCATAATAACATTAACATGGAACCTAAAGATAAAATAAAGGAGTTTATAACCACAAACATGAGTAAAAAGCTTAATAAACAACAGATTAAACTATTGGACAAGAGTATTTCATATACAGTGGTTATTACACAAATAAATAAGCTTAAATCAAACAAAGCACCGGGTAATGATGGTATTATACCAGAGATATATAAAATCCTTTCTAAAAGTACATATTCATTAATACATAAGGTTTTTATTTTGGCCCAAACTGAGTTAATAACCCCCCCATCTTGGCAATATACATTTATTTCGCCAATTTTAAAACCTAATAAAGATCCAACTAGATGTACTTCATATCGGCCCATCTCATTACTTAATGTTGATTATAAAATGTTTATGAGTATTTTTGCTGATAGATTGAAGACAATCATCCCCGGCATTATAGATATAGATCAGACAGGCTTCATTGTAAATAGAAATACTTTTGATAATATAAGAAGAACTTTAACATTAATTGATTTTGCAAATAGGAAAAAGAAAGATTTAACACTTTAGTCTTGATATAAGCTCAGCATTTGATTCAGTAAGTTGGGACTATCTGTTTACCTTACTGAAGTGCACAAACTTCTCAGATGCATTTGTAAATCTAATTGAGCATTTATACAAAGGAACTTTGGCTTATATTAAGGTAGGAACATATGTTTCACAAAAAAATACCCATTTTTAAAGGTACAAAACAAGGATGTCCACTTTCTCCACTATTCACTTTAGTAATGGAGCCTTGGGCTAATTTGATCAGAAACAGTACTGACATAGAGGGTTTTGAAATAGATGAAAATATATCATCCAAAATTCAACTTTTTGCAGATGATGTTCTAATTACATCAGCAGGATCTAATTCTTCTATGTAGTCTCTATTTGATAAAATGATGAATTTTAAAAGTATTTCTGGTTTAATATTCAATGAAGAAAAAACTAAAATACTACCTATATATACACGAAAAAATATTCTCATTAGTGATTTTACTAAATATGTACCCAATTCAGGTCAGATAACTTATTTAGGTATAATACTATCTAAAGATATTAAATCTATTATATATAATAATTATAATACCTGTTTTCTTAATATACAAAACCTTTTTAATACCTGGAATAATATGTTTTTTACTATGGAGGAGAGACTTACAATTATTAAAATGATAATATTTCCCAAAATTTTATACTTAATACAATCAATAATACTTCCACCTACAAAAATAATTATCAAGAAACTGAATACACTAATGTTAAATTTCCGATGGGCACCTAATATAGACCTAGGATTGCATTAAAGAAACATACTAATAGCTGGTCTCAAGGGGGTATTTCTTTTCCAGACTTTAATTTATATACTATCTCTTCTATTGTAAAAGTTATTACTTTATTAATAGATCAGTCATATGTTGCAAAATGGAAAGATTATTGGGAGCTAATTAGTATGCACTTCATGAAAATCTCCTTAACACATAACAATATGATTGTAAATAACTCCATGTTATGGTTACTAAAGGAATTTTGTACTTCACCTATTACACCTAAACATATGGTTTGTTACCCATTAAACATTATTATTAGCTATCGTAACTTTATGTTCATGCACCCTAAGTATAGGGAATGGAATTTTATTATATTCCCTATAATGTATACTCAGGGTATGCTTTTGTCATCTACTTCTGAAGGAACTCATTTAGCTATAGATAATAATCTAAAGTACTGGTATCAGTTGATATCTGATAATAAAGTTAAAAATCTAGATTTCTTAAAACAAGAATTTGATCTAAGAGAAACTTGCTGGTTAGAGGTTCAGACCTTTAGACAACATCTCATTAATAAAATAGATCTAATGTCTATAACAGTTAAAGAATCTATTCCAACACTGATTGATTACTTGATATTAAATTTACAACATAAAGTTTCTGATAAAGGTAAACTTTCATACATACATAAAATTATCAGACAAGAAACTTTTTACAGTGTAGATTCATACTGGAATTATTTCACTTCTATTAATGGGGACCCACCAAATCAACAAGATAAACAATATATATTGGAATCTGCTTATAGAACTACGTCTTCCATTGTCTGGAGACTTTATACATGGAAATTTTTACATAGATCTTTTTATACACCTTTGATGATGAATAAAATAAATAATAAAGATAATTTATGTAAGAGATGTAATGTAGAAATGAATGCTGACTGGGCTCAGATGTTTTATGACTGTATAAAATTGAAAGAATACTGGAAGTTATTTAATGAATTTTTGCAGGCTCTTTTTACAGATAATTTCATTATTTCTAAATCTTTTATATTATTCAACACACCTGTACCTCAAAGTGTTAAAAAGGTTAAGCTTCCCTTGTATGGTCTATTCTAGCAGTGGCTAGGAAAATAATAACCAGAAATTGGATTTCAGATACACCTCCTTCGTTCAATGAATTTAAAAATGTTATGAATATAGTGTGCCATATGGAAATAAACACAATTAGGACAAGAACAACTAGAAAAACATCTTATTATATTGTATGGGATAATTTACAAAATTTGTTAAAAAAATTCTAATTTCAATAGCATGGTATTTTAGTTTAATTAATTGATCTGATTGTAGTGGATGTCTTTGTAAATACTTTAGTTGTTTTGTTGAATATTATAATAATATCTATTTTTAATTACTTGTATAAAATTGTTATGATATTTCTCTTATATGTTAAAACAATAAACCTGTTTTGAAAAAAAAAAAAAAAAAGAAAGGAACCTGGATGAGTTGATGGGGCACAGTAAATTCGTTCCGGGGATAACACCCACAACCCTCTTGGACATGGGCAGTCATTGCTAAGTACAGTCCTGGGTATCGAGTAGACTATCTATGGTATTACATCGGGATGAAACAGCTAGACTTGAAATTACCTCTGGGTCGATAGCCTAGTAAACTCGTATGATCCTGATGGTTGTAATTTTCAGTAAAAAGCATCCATCTTGTAAACATGCAACATAACAATATATAATCAGTACAGAGCAAATCAAATAATGGTATGAATAATGCCAGAGTTGATTCATTCTGCTATTGATATTGCTGAATGTTCATCTTTAGTGTTGCACATAAATGAATAATTATATTTGTATATCTTTTGCTAATAATACAGTAACTAGATTCATAGAAACCATAACCCAAATAATAATCGGTTAATATAAAACTTGTATTGGTTCATAGGCAAGAAGTACTAGGCTATTGGCCGTAGGGCCTATATAAGCCTAGCCAAACGGTACCCTGGCTTTTGCCACCCAAGAAAATAATTTTCCTGTGCCGCTGTCAAGCAGAGCCACAGACATGATCCCCGGGGTGAATTTCATATCTCCCATCCAGTCATCAAGATTTTTCTTGGAGTGGTAATGAGGAGCTTTGTTTGATATAGATAAGTAGTTTGTTCCAGAGTATGGGAAGTCTGAGACAGGAATCTATCCCTCCAGCATGTTTTGTTTATTGTGGTGACAAGGTTTAGGTCCCTAGAAGCATGTAGCTCAAAGGGATTGGGATTTCTTTACATGAAGCATGTCCAACAGCTCTGGGATTGACATAGCTTTGTATGTCAGGCAGAGATCGCCTCTGAGTAGGCGATATGCGACAGAGTAAAGCTGGGTTTTTTTGAGACTATCTGCATAGGGTCTAATGAGTGATGAGTAGAGGGGAACAATTACCTCTTTTTTCCTGGATGAGAAACCTTTTGTGATGAGGTTTGCCACGTAGAAGGATTTCCTGACTACTGTGGCGATGTGATTATCAAAGGAGAGACTACTGTCCACCTGTGTCCCAAGGTCTCTTATCACACTTTCGATGTTAAGTAGACTACTGCCTATGTGGTAGTTCATGGGTACAGAGTTTTTACCAAAGGGGATGACAATGCACTTTTTGACATTGAGCTTGAGACCATGTCTTTGACACCAGGCATCTGTCTCAGTGAGGCCCTTTTGTAGGATGTCCACATCGTTAGGAGTTTCAGTTATGGCTCCTAGTTTGCAGTCATCTGCGAATTTAGTTAGCCAAAGACCTTCTGTGTTAGCCTGTACTTCAGAGAAGTAGATACCAAACAGGGGAGGACCCAGGACTGAACCCTGTGGTACTCCACTTGTCACTGGTCTGAAGTCTGATTTGGAGTCTGCTACTTTTACAGTGTGGGTTCGGTCAGTGTGCCAGTTAGCAACCCATCTTGTGATATAGGGATTTAGACCTAGTTTAGTGAGTTTGTCTATAATTCCAGAGTGGGGGATGGTGTTGTAAGCCTTGGCGAGATCTAGATAGGCTGTTTGTACCACCATACCCTCATCTGCAGCTTTGGTGACCTCTTCAAAGAAGTCTGTCAGGTTTAGGAGACATGATCTGCCTTTTACAAACCTGAACTGGGTAGGGTTCAGAGGTTGGAGATTACCAATGTCATTGTTTATAAGTTCCATGATGATATGCTCCATAGCCTTGCAGACTAGACTCATCAGGCTAATGGGGC
The DNA here is from genome assembly GCF_019279795.1 of Protopterus annectens. Classification (NCBI taxonomy): domain Eukaryota; kingdom Metazoa; phylum Chordata; order Ceratodontiformes; family Protopteridae; genus Protopterus; species Protopterus annectens. The sequence continues at coordinate 1,011,339,832 of NC_056743.1, read as the reverse complement.
AGTAGTTCCCGGGATCCGTGGTGGCTTCCCCTTTGTGGAGTGGGATAACCGTTGCTGTGCACCATTCAATGGGCACAAAGCCTGAGGTGAGGCTACGATTGAACACGGGACTTAGGTGGGTTGCCAGTTCGTTCTGTAGTTCATGTAGAACGCAGCCTGGGATGTTGCCAGGTCCCATGGATGCTGTGTTCTTGGCTTTGGAGAGTGTGTTTTTTACCTGTGCAGCTGTGATTACAGGTACTTTGCATTCTTCCAGTATAGAGATGGGCCCTTTAGGGGATGAGACAGGGGTAAAGTTGGCACTGAACCTATCTGCCAGGGTGTTGGCAATATCAGTTGGTTCTGTATATTTAATGCTATTGTACTGTAACTCAGAGCAAATCTGAGTGTTGCCATTGAGATTCTTGACATAGCTATAGAATGCTTTGTTGTCTTTAGAATCTGTGGTGATTTTGTTTTCGTAACTAGCTTTGGAAGATTTTTATGAGGCATCTCAGCTTCTTACTGAGGCTGACCACGGACTTCCTCCAATCATGTGATTTTACTCTTTTTTTTGCAACAGTTTCTTTCTTCTGTTGTAGAGTTTGTTTATAGCAGGCGACCACCAGACTGGCTTCCTTTTTTTAGCGGATAGCATCTTGGTTCTTTTAGGGATTGCACGATCCATGCACTCGTGTAAGTGCTTATAAAGTGCAATTGTATAGGATTCAGCAGTCGTATCTCTATTGTCTATCAGCATGGGTGTCGTGAAGTTTGCCACTTCTGTCTTAAGAAGCGTGAAGTTGGCTTTGGAGAAATTTTTTACGGTGGTTTCCCTAATGGGAGGTGGGGCTGGGATATGGATGTCTAGGGTGATTTGCTTGTGGTTGGATTTGACCAGTGAGGAATTGACCTCTGGTGTGGAACACCGGATGTAATGTGATCCTATCTCGCCTACATTCATTACTGATGGGTTCGGAGCAGAGAATCTGCTCCAACTCGGCCACTATAACTAGCACAAAGTCTCTCATTGGCTGGGCTAACCCTGTATCCCAGGATGCATCACGCCCAAACCCCCAGATCTCGTTTGCCGCTCCTAGAGTAACAACGTGGTCTCGACTTGGCTGTGGCTAAGTACCCTTTTCTTGTCTTCAGTTAGAGAAATTCTAGTATTATTATTATATCAAAAGCTATTTTAATAGCTACGTTGTCGTTTGTATCCCTGGTTGTGTCTGATTGTGTTGTGATTTGTAATCCTTCTGTTTGGCGGGCTAGGCCCGTTTGAGTTAGAGGGCCTTTGCCCTATTTTGAGTGTTTATTGTACGGGCATTTAAGTTAGATCCCCCCCCCCTCCCTTCCTTGTGTTGCGAGTGTGCTAGTGATTGTCTATTTTTTGGATATTGTTGCTGCTTATTGATTGTTCCTTATGTCGGGCAAGGAACCTAAAGAGCATAAGCCTTCTGGCTTTAAGAAATGCGCTAAATGCGCTTGCAAAATGTCGCTAACTGACAGACACGCTAACTGCGTATATTGTCTCGGTGCCATACACTTGCAGGAATCCTGCAGTGTGTGTCATGCTTTCTCTGCCAGGGTGTTACAGGAGAGAAAAAATAAACTTATCCTCAAGGGTTTGATTAAACCCTCCTTTGAGGAAACTTTGGCTTCCTCTCCTCCCTCTGAGAAACCTATATCAAAGTCAACAATGAAGTCTCCAGCTCCATCTAGTTCTTCGGAGCCTCCGGAGAAAAGATCTAAGACGACGACTACTTCCTCGGCTCCACTGGTCTCGGAGCTGCAGGAAGCACCATCCAAGGATATGTCTCCTTCCTTGGCTCCACTGGTCTCAGAGCCGCAGGAAGTATTGTCTATTGCGGGGTCGGCTTCTTCGACTCCACAATCGTCGGTGCAGAAGGAGGTTGCAGTAGTTCTCGAACCTACTTCGGCTTCGATCCTTTAGGAGCCGATTCGGAGCCGTTCCCCTACATTTATCTCTGTTCCGACTGAGAAGGTTTCTCGGCCCCCGTCGGTCTCCTCCAAGTCCTCCAGGCTGTCTGATTCGGATGTCGAAAGGGTGGTCCAGAGGCTCCTCCAGTCGCCAGTGTTAACTAAATTATTTTTGGCTCCAGCCCAGTCGGCTCCGGAGCCAGCTACTATATCGGTTCCGTTTCTTCCTCCTCCGACAACCTCGTTGTCGTCGGAGTCTGCTGAATCGAGTGAAGTCCCTGGGTCGGCTTCGAATCCTCCCGCGAGTCTTTCGGATCCGACATCGGCTCCAACCTTTTCCATTCCGTCTATAGGTTTCGGTACTCTGGTGTCCTCTATCGGACCCGAGGGAGATACATCGGGGCTTCAGACTGTGGCTCCGAGTCTCCCCCTTGGTGCTTCGGCTAGGGGTACCCCGACTCCAGTCATGGTCTCGGAGGCGGGTTTTTCATCCGATTCGGGTGGACTTGCCTTCGAGGCTATGAGGAGCGCACTGGCCAAGTCCATTGTGACTTCACCTGAATCAGCAACTCCTTCCCTAGACACTGTGACTAGAGCTTCTGGTGCCCCCCTATCTCCGGACAGTGGGGCTCCCGGGCCTGAGGATACCTCCATGTGTGGTCCCCTACTTTCTGAGAGCCCTTCAGAGTCTGTCCCTGAAGAGCCTCCCAGGAAGAAGTTGTGTAAGAGGAAGCACGTAGACTCCCCAGATGAGTCTGTCACCTCGGACACCGACCTCGATGATGCAGAAGGGTCCCTGAAGTCGTCCTCTGATAATGTCTCATTCTCTGATATCCTGGAGATCTTGAGACAGCGGGGCGACTGGCCTTCCAAAAACCCTTCTGAGGGAGGAGTCTGTCTTCCTCAAGGCCTTCGGAGCCCAGCCTTCCGCCTCCTGGGTGTCTCCACCCTTCGATGAATTATTGGATCTTATTTGTCGAAGGGTATGGGAACACCCTGACTCTGTGGAGCCAGTTCCTAGCCGCCCCAATAAGTTTTTATCTGCGCCGCCTAGAAAAGAATTTCTGACCAAGGGAGTACCTGTGGATGCCATGGTGGTGGCGTCCACCACCCAGCAGGATGTGGCGGAGGCTTCTACGTCCATCCTCCTAATAAGGAGTCTAGGAGTATGGATAGGTATGGGAAGCGTACCCTGTCTTCAGCGACCTTTACCTTGCGGTCGCTGAATTACTTGTCATTTTACGCGGCTCCAAAGGGATCTCATAAAGGAGTTGGGAGATACCCTGTCGGGTAACCTGTCTGAGGCATTAGCTCAGCCTGTTAACGCCCAGCTGTCTACCCTTTCTTCCATCGTCAACTCGTCCATGAGGCTCATATCTTATGCAGCCGAAGGGGCGGGTAGAGCAGCGAGTTTGGGCGTAGCCCTTAGGAGGCAAGCTTGGATGCGCTTGTGTCATTTTGCGGAGGCTTTCAAGTCTTCTTTTATGGACGCCCCATTCGATGGGTCCTCTCTTTTTGGACCCAAAGTGAAAGACACCCTCACTAGATGTGAGCAGGAGGGCAAGACTTTGTCTGCCGTTGGGGCCCGTTTTTTCACTTCCCACTAGGCCTTATCCCAAGGCTCAGAGGGGAGGGAAAATGTGGTTCAGAAAATCTCAGTCTTCCCTTGCCCATCAAAGTGACCCCCCCTCCAGGGGCAGAGGAGGGGGGAATTTTAATGGAAGACGTCGCCCTAGAGGCGGTGGAGGCCCCCGCAATACAGGAGACTGAGAGTCCTTTCGTGGTTCCTCCTACCAGCGTCCCTGAGGGATTACCCGACTGTGTGTCTCTGGAGCCAGTCAGGGATCGTTTTTCGGAGCATCTTCAGGCCTGGGAGTCCATCACTCAGGATCGATGGGTGCTTCGAATCATCACCGGAGGTTACACCATTCCCCTTTTTCGTTCCCCCCCCCCTCCGTCAAGGAAAATCCCGGACGTTCCACCCAGTCAACGGATCAGGCGGCAATAGAGGTTTCAAAGCTGCTACAAAAGGGAGTCATCCAACCAGTCCCCGCAGACCAGATCGGATTAGGAACTTACTCAAGGTTATTTTGGTGCCAAAAGGAACAGGGGACTTGAGACCCATTCTGGATCTCAGCCGTTTAAACCACTTTGTAAAGAAGCCCAAGTTCCGAATGGTCACTTTGCAATCCATGTTCCCATTGCTGGAAAAAGGAGTGTGGATGTGTTCCCTTGACCTCAAGGATGCCTATTATCACATCAAGATAAACAAGGCTTCCAGGAATCTTTTACGCTTCCTGCTGGGAGCCAGTCATTTTCAATTCCGGGCCCTGCCCTTTGGTCTCAACACAGCCCCCAAGGTGTTCACCAAGTGTCTGGCAGTGGTGACAGCTCACCTGAGACATCTAGGATTCCAGGTGTTTCCTTATCTAGACGACTGGCTCCTCACCGCCCCCACCAGGCATCTACTTGTTCAAGTCACAAGAGCTACTGTCAAATTGGGCCATCTTCTAGGGATTTCATTCAATTGGGCAAAGTCTGTATTGCTGCCATCACAGCGTGTTGCCTTTATCGGCGCAGAGCTAGACTCTGTAGAGATGAGAGTCTTTCTACCGACAGAGAGAATAAAAGTGTTACAGGCCCAGGTCCTAGCTTTACTACCCCGCAGAAAAGCCCAAGCCAGGAGGGTTCTTCAGTTGTTGGGATCAGTGGTGGCTACCATTCTCCTAGTTCTGCTGGCCAGGTAACACATGCGAATACTTCAGTGGCTCCTTTCGGCCCAATGGTCATATCAGGAACACCCCTTGTCCCACCCGATACTCATCACGGAGAGATGCCGGCAAGATCTGCGTTGGTGGCTTCTTTCCTCCAATCTGGACCAAGGGAGACCCTTCAGCCCCCTGTCCCCCATTGCCCAGTAACCACGGACGCCTCCCAGAAAGGGTGGGGGGGCATTATCTGGGCGAGACTGTCCAAGGTACGTGGCAAGACCACGAGGTTCACTTGCATATCAATGTTCTAGAGATGAGGGCGGTGCTTCTAGCATTGCAGGCACTTCACAGCTCTCTTCCCAAGGGAACTATTACGATTCTCTCCGACAATATGTCGGTGGTCTGGTATCTGAACAAGCAGGGAGGAACCAAGTCCTACCCCCTTTGCAGAGAGGCCATGAGAGTGTGGAATTGGGCGATCGCTTCCTAGCGCTTTTTAGTGGCAACGCACATTCCGGGGAAGTCCAATGTGATAGCAGACAGGCTGAGCAGAGCTATTCTGATGCCTCACGAGTGGTCCCTTAATGACAGAGTGGCTGCGCAGATCTTTTCCAAGTGGGGTCTTCCCTGCTGCGACCTCTTTGCCAGTCCCCTGAATGCAAAGTGCAGCAATTTTTTCACTCTGATCCCCCCACAGGGGGAGTCTCCCAGGGATGCTCTAGTCCACAAATGGCCCTCTGGTCTGCTCTATGCCTTCCCGCCTGTCCCTCTACTACCCAGAGTGATTCAGAAGGACTCCTGCTTGGGAAGCAAAATGATTTTGATCGCACCACACTGGCCGTGTCAAGTTTGGTTCCCCTTCCTTCGGAAGTATGCGGTGGATGGCCCTTGGATTCTGGACCTAGCTCCAGATCTATTGACTCATCAGTCAAGACAGCGCCACCCATCCCTACGAACTCTCAAGCTCGCTGCTTGGCTCCTCCACTTCCGACCTTAGTCAGACAGCATATTTTTACCCTGGAAGTAGTTCATATTCTGTCTTCCTCCCACAAGTCTTCTGCTAGGAAAATATACTCTAGTAAATGGAAGAGATTTGCAATTTGGGCTCAGCAACTCTTACAGCACCGGTGTCCACGGTGTTAGATTTCTTAGCTACACTCTTTAGACAAGGTTCGGCTGCTTCCACCATAAAGGTTCAGTTGGCAGCAATCTCCAATTATCATGTTGCACATGAGCCTTCCCTTATGGGCCATAAGCTGTGTAAAGATTTTCTGAAAGGAGCCTGACTCCTGCGCCCTCCAGTTTCGCAGCCCGTCTTGCCATGGGATTTAGATGTGGTGCTCAGAGCTTTGACGTCCTCTCCCTTTGAGCCTGCAGCCTCCTGCGAATTGAAATTTCTGTCATGGAAGACTGCCTTCTTGGTAACCATAACTTCAGCCAGAAGAGTATCGGAGCTCCAAGCTCTTACTGCTAAACCTCCTTATTTAATTTTTCACAAGGACAGAGTATTGCTGCGACTTAATCCTTCCTTTCTCCCTAAGGTCTCTTCTACCCTTTGTCTCCACCAGTCTATTGAGCTTCCGGTCTTTTTCCCAAGGTTCTCCAACAAAGCGGAATACAAATTGCACCAGTTGGGTGTGCATAGACAACTGAGGTTTTATTTAAATAGGACACAACAGGAGAGAAAATCAGATCAGTTGTTTGTGTCTTTTTTGGACAATAGAATGGGCAGATGTAGCTAAGCGCACTATAGCTAAGTGGATTAGAGACTGCATCTCATTTATTTATGCTTCAGCGGATAAGGATCTTCCTTTTCCAGTTAAGGCGCATTCTACCAGGGCTATGTCAACTTCAGTGGCCTTTCATGCTAGATTATCCATAGACGAGATCTGTGCAACGGCTACTTGGACTTCTCCACATACCTTTATTTCTCATTACAAACTAGACGTGGCCTCTAAAGGTCGGGCTTCCTTTGGTTCCACACTGCTCAGGATTGTTTTTCAGTGAGCCTCCCGGGATGTAGGTGCTAGGGACGCTGTCCCGTCAGTAATGAATGTAGGCGAGATAGGATCACATTACATCTTTTAGTTATGTACTTACCATAACGATAGATGTATGCGATCCATCTCGCCTACATTCTTAAGTACCCGCCCTCCTTCCCCCTACCTGTTGGACTTGGAGGAAACCTGTATCCTGATTCTCTGAGGATATTATTTTTTCTCTCCTCTTACTTTGTCCTTGTGGTATGGTGTATATGGGAGAATCATGTTTGGGGCAAACAAGATCTGGCGGTTTGGGTGTGATGCATCCTGGGATACAGGGTTAGCCCAGCCAATGAGAGACTTCGTGCTAGTTATAGTGGCCGAGTTGGAGCCGATTCTCGGCTCCGAACCCGTCAGTAATGAATGTAGCGAGATGGATCACATACATCTATCGTTATGGTAAGTACATAGCTAAAAGTTGCCCATGTTGGTAATGACCAGGTCTAGGATATTGCTGCCCATGGTGGGGGTGTGGATAAGTTGATCCAAGGCATTGGAATTTATGAATTCCAGAAAACGTTGAGCACAAGAGTTGGTACATGAGCAGTTTTCCCAGTTAATGGTGAGGTAGTTCATATCACCCATTATTAGGGTATTAGGTTGTACCCTAATATTTTCCAGTGTATGAAGAAATGAGGAGTGGGAATCCTGGGGCATGGTGGGGGATCTGTGGCACTTTGCACGTGTTAGCTGATGTGAGCATCCACTATCACCATGGAAGTTTTCTATACCATCCCCTAGTGTGCGGTTGTTGTTATCCATGCGTATATATATGCACACACACACACACACAAGCATGCTTTTGTGGGCTACTGTCAGTGGCTTAGAACCCCTAGCTCACTTTCCCTGTCTTGTAGCCACTGTTGTCCTGCAACATTCTGCTTGTAATGGGGAGCAGTTTGACCCAATAGGACAAACATTTCCTCCACCCAGAATGAACAAGCAGATGAAATCCATGCATTCCCAGCCTCCCCTGCCCAGCTGTTCCAGTACCCAAGCTACTAGTTGAATGGTGTCATTTAAGTCATAGTCATGGCTTCTTCATTCTGTGTTTAAAAAACAAACCTTTTTGCGGTGCTTTTATTGCTTGTGAGAGGAATGTTAAGATGTTCTGTAGTCCTATCTCGCCTTCATTCTTACATATGGGTTCGGAGCCGATTACAAAGCTCGAAGTCTCTCAGTTGGCTCGTGGTAAGGTAGGTATCCCATAGTGCACTAGTAAGAATCCCCAGATTTCATTTACCACATCTACGAGTTCAGAAGTGCTCTCTTTCTTGGCCGTGGCTAAGTTGGATTTTTCTTCATTATTATTGTTCATAGTGATATTTTTTGTCATAATAGTATTAGCTTACTTTATATAGCTTAGTCATAGTTTCAGATTGGAAGAATAGTGTGTTTTTTCAGTTTGTAAAGTTGTTATTGAGAACTTGTTGGCCGTTGCTTCTGCAGACCGTTTTGTTCCCTGAGTGGTATCCCATTCTTGTGTGCTAGTTTTTGCTATATTTACTCTTCTTAGCACAGGTCCGTGTTTCAGTTAGGACCTATTCTAATATTGTATTTTTCACTAGAATAGTACTATAATTGATAGCTGTGTGCAGTGTCTTAATTCTTATTAGCTAGTATTTAGTGTGTTGTTGAATTTTTGCAATTTTTTTGGTAGCTTTTTTCTTGACTTAGCTTCTCCTCTGTTTACGGCTAGGTCTGTTTAAGTTAGAGGACCTAGTCCTCTATTAACCTTTTTTCTGGTGGTGTTTCCTCAGCAGGGCTAGGCCCGATTAAGTTAGAGGACCTAGTCCTCTGTTGTTTTTTCCTTGTGTGCACTATTTCTTGCAGGGCTAGGCCCATTTAAGTTAGAGGACCTTGTCCTCTCTTTCTGCCTTTCCCTCATCTTTCTGTTTGAGTAAACATGTCTAAGGAGTAAAAGGATCATAAACCTTCAGGTTTTAAAAAGTGTCTCAAATGCTGTCAAAAAATGTCAATAACTGACGGACATAGTAATTGTGTTTACTGTCTTGGTGCCATACATCTTCAGGAAACATGTTCTTTCTGTCACTCTTTCAGTTATCGGGTTCTCCAGGAAAGGAAGAACAAACTGATCCTATATGATCTCCTTAAGCCTTCCTTTGAGGAGGATTTAGCCAGCTATTCATCCTCACATTCCAGATCTCCTTCAAAAAAGAGGTCATGTTGGCCAAGAGACTTTTTCGAACACCGACTATTTTATATGGACCTCCTCAGAAAATCTCAAAATTGGACAAACCTTCTACCTCTTCGGCTCCACTGTCCTCGGAGCCGGTCAAGGTTATCGATATCGACACTCCAGTGTCGGCCCCAGGTTTTTCAGAGACGATTACTGAACACTTACATCAGAGCCGGTCTAGAGAATTATTGACTGTCTCCCCAACTCTCAGATCTCCCATTTTGCAGAGATCTAGGTCACCTTACCTTATCTTCCAGATCCTCCAAGAGTCTTTCTGAAGAGGATGTAGAGAGAGTAGTGCTTAGACTCTTGAAGTCGACGCTAGCTAATTTGTTGCCTGCTCCGACCCAATCGGTTCCGGAGCAGTCTAAGGTCATACTCCCTTTTGCTGCTCCTCCAAGCGATGTTGGTCCTTTGGAGCCAGAGCTATCAGTGCCACTTGTTGTGGAACCCTCGGTTCCAGCACTTCTCGTGTCTGTCTCGGAGCAGAGTTCCGCTCTGACACCTTCGGCGCCATCCTTGGTGTCTAGGAGCTTAAGCTCATCAGTTGGCCCTGACAGGGAAGCTTGGACCCGGACTTCTTCGGTTCCGAGCCTACATCTCGGTGCGTCAGTTAGGCTGAGCTCAGATCCTACATCCATCTCTGAGCCGATCGCTTTGGAGCCGAAAGCTACTTCAGTTTCCTCAGAACTGGGACTGTCCTCGGAGCAGAGAAATCTGCATTCAAGATGATGAGTGTGCTGTCTAGATGATGTCCTTCATGGATGCATCTGCAGTCATAACAAGTGGGTTGTCCTGTCGTCAGGCAGCCCTTCAGTCGGCCGGATTCCAAAGTCCGGGTCCGGCTTCGGCTGATGTCGCACTCCACCCGACGTCATCTCTGTTGGTCTTCGGGTATAAAGGCATCAGCCGACGCCATTTTCCCCAGTCTTTCTTGCCGCGTGGCGCCCGAAGCAGAAGCTGTTCGCAAGTGCCGGTCGGTCGGATCCAGAGATTACTTCTACCGAATACTACTTCGAAGACTTCTAAAGCTAAGTACCCCGTTGGGGACTCTTTCTTGCCTCAGCCGATGTCAGAAAAAGTTAACAATTGTTTAAACTGTGGGAAACAAATACCTCATCAAGATTTCCACTCTTACTGTCTGCCTTGTTTAGGCCCAGCCCACGACGTAGCAGCCTGTTCGGCCTGTGCTTCTTTCAACCGACGAGCTTAGGCATCGGTCGGAGTTTGCAGAACAGTTTTTCGGTTCTGATTTTGCGTACATTATGCCGTCGGATCCTCCGACTACCCAATCTAGCAAAAAACGCAAAGATAAAGACCGACACTCGCGGTCCGCGGTTTCGGCCGAAACCACGGTCAAGCAAACCGCGAGTGTCTCGGTTTCGGCCGAAACCGAGAAAACTGAACAAAGTACAGCTGAACCTATTCCTACAACTGAGGCCCCTGCTACAACTCTTGAAACGACTTCACAAATTTTACCCACTACGGTGGTTGACTTATCAGACACCAACCCTTGGATGTTTCTACCCCAGCACGTGGTGCTGCTAGGCCTCCAGCAGCCATGTCCATTAAGGCCTTCGCCAGGGCTAAAGCAGCCAAGACTACTAAAACAGTGCCTGTTAAACCACCCACATCCAGGCCCTCTTCTAGTTCTCAAATGCTTACTTTGGCAGAAGATTTAATTTCTTTAATTAGAGGATCTCAATCTCACCCAGACAGGGCCTCTCAGCCCCCAAAGAAGAGACCTAGGGCAGAGCCCCCCGAGCCAGTGTCCTCTGATGATTCTGCTGATGAATCAGACATAACTGACCAGCCAGAGGCTCCCTTCTCCAATTTTGAAGTTTCTGATGCTGAAGAATCCATCCCAGCTGCTTCCCCACCAGAAGAATTCTCCTTTGGGGAAACCTTGCATGCCATGCGAGAACAGTTCCAATGGCAGCAACAAGATTTTTCAGACTCCAGAAAAGACTTAGGACTTTTCTTCACCTCCCACAGCACAGGCCCTTAGCTATACCCCTGTTCTCTCTGTGGTGGATGATGCTTTCAATGATGTTTGCTCCGCTCCAGATTCTTTACCCCCAGCCCCTGCCAAACCAGACAGATTTTACAGGGTGCCAGATACTCATCACCACCTTTACAAGGCTCCACTTGCAGACCCAGAAACTATATCCCAGGGCCCCAAGGCAGTAGCCGACCATAGCTAAAACCCTATTCCTTCTGAAAGGGAAGCAAGGTCATTAGACAGATGGGGAAAAAAGGTCTACACTTCAGCTACTCTCTCAGCTAGAGCTTTAAACTGTCAGTTTCACATGATACAATACCAAGAGTTTATGCTGGATCAGTTAACTAAAAAACTAACCACTGATGAATCTCTTGATAAGAAATATGTATTAGAGATGGTAAATAACATACAACAGGTTAGCAACCATTCCTTAAAATGTGGCTATGATGCACTGGAGGCTTCATTTAGATCAGCCATGACAGGCACAGTGATAAGAAGGCATGCATGGCTAAAGGAATAAGCTTTGCCGGATCATGTTAAAGCTAAGTTGCTAGATGCTCCTATGGACAAGACAAGTTTGTTTGGTACATCTGCCCAGCAGGTTATGAAGAAAATGGAAGAAAAGGCAAAATCTGTTCAAACTGTTAAAGATTTCTTGCAGGTTCAACCCCAAGGTTTAGCAGGAACTGGCCTGCCAAAATTGGTCCTTTCCTGACTCCACAAAATTTCAAAGGGGCAGGAATAGGCGTTCCAGAGGCAGAAACCAATCCAGAGGAGGTGCCTACAGAGGAAGACAGTGGCAAGGTAACAACAGAGGCACAGACACAGCCACTGCCACTACATCAACACAACCACAGTGACTTAACCCTAAATCCGCCTACCAGGGAACAAATAGCAGCTCCTCTAGGCGGAAAGTTAACCTTATTTTCAAAGAACTGGCACTACATAACAAAGGACAAGTGGATTTTACAAACCATAGATCAAGGTTACGGTTTCACTTCCACACTTTTCCAGTCAAAAGAGGAATGCCAAATCTACCTCCAAATCAAAAAACAGAGGCTCTACGCCAGATAATGGAGCTAGCAAACATGAGAGCTGTGGAAAGAGTGCCAACAGCAGAGCAAGGAAAGGGGTTCTACTCCAGACTATTCCTAGTTCCAAGAAAGGAAAAAAGTTGGAGACCAATTCTCGACCTGTCCACCTTAAATACATACATCATTGTCCCAAAATTCAAAATGCTGACCCTACAGCAACTTCTTCCCATGCTGGGCAAGGAGTCTTGGCTGGTAACTCTAGATCTCAAGGAGGCATACCTGCACGTCCCCATTCGACCAATCTGCAGAAGATACCTCAGATTTCTTGCAGGATCAGAGCACTATCAATTCTCAGCATTGCCTTTTGGCTTATCTACTGCACCCAGAGTATTCACAAAATGCCTGGCATCAGTAATCGCCCATTGCAGACTTCAGGGAATTCAAATTTACCCATACCTGGACGACTGCCTGCTACAAGGGGACAACAAAAGCAAGCTGACAACAGATTTACAAAGGGTCATTTACTTGCTACAAGCACTGGGATACACAGTCAATTTACAAAAGTCAAGGCTGATACCATCCCAAACAAGGACATTCTTGGGCGCGGAATTGGACACAGTAAAACAAATGGCATTCCTGACTACAGAAAAACAAAAAGAACTCCCTCTATACTTCTTGGCACTAACAAAACTGAACAAGTTAATAGCAAGAAAAGTACTGCAGGCCTTGGGCTTCATGGCATCATGCATAATCTTGGTTCCATTTGCCAGATTACATATGAGAAAACTACAGTGGTACCTAAAGAATTTATGGTCCCAACACAGACACAGTCTAGAAACAGAAATCCCACTAATTCCATGCTTAAAACAGGAGTTCCTATGGTGGGCTCAGGCATGCCAGTCAAACCCAGGCCTACCCTTTCGCAGATGTCAAGCAAGCCAGACCATCACAACAGACGCTTCAGACCTAGGATGGGGGCCCACATGCTGGACAAATGCGTGCAAGGATTGTGGACACAGGATCAACTTCAACTGCACATCAACCTAAAGGAAATGCTGGCAGTAAAACTGGCAATCCAAAAGTTCAAACCATTTCTCAAAGAGGGCCAGTTGATGATAAGGACAGACAACACCACAGTCATGTGGTACATCAACAAACAGGGAGGCACGCATTCATACCCCCTATGCAGAATGACCTTGGAGCTGTGGACCCTGGCACTCAGCTACAACATCCAGTTACAGGCAATATTTGTACCAGGGAAAGACAATACACTAGCAGACATATTAAGCAGAACCACTTCGGATGCCCACGAATGGAAGCTCCACCCGGACATCTTCAAGACCATCTCAAAGAAATGGGGAATGCCACAGATAGACCTATTCGCATCACCTCTCAATCACCAGCTCAAAAAATTCTGCACAAGGACATTCCACCCATTAGCATGGAAAGTGGATTCGCTCTCTTTCAACTGGAAAGGCCTAACAGCATATGCATTCCCGCCTCTTCCTTTGATACACAAGGTACTACTGAAAATCAAGGAAGAACGTCCAAGGATTATCCTGATAGCTCCAAACTGGCCAAGACAACACTGGTACCCACTACTGAGGAGCATGTCTCGGAACAATATGTGGACAATTCCCCTGATGCCTTTGATGTTAACGCAGAACAACTACAGCATCATACATCCAAACCTAAAAACCTTGCAACTGACTGCATGGAACATCACATAACAGCAGCTATTCCAGAACTTTCCCAAAGAGTTAAAGACATTATTCTTGAAGCACGCAGACCTTCAACAAGAAGGAACTATGCTGGAAAATGGAAAAGGTTTGTCATCTGGAGTACGGAAAGAGGAAAAGATGTGTCAAACATAGATATGCCTAACATTCTGGAGTACCTGGCCGAACTTCTTCATTCAGGCCTGTCCTACTCCTCCATCAAGATACATGCATCAGCTATTTCAGCAGAATACAGCTTTGATACACCTCTTCTTGCGCACGCTTTGCTCAGGCAATTCCTCAGAGGAATCAAGAATGTAAAACCTCCAAGGAAACCACCATTACCAGCTTGGGATTTAAACTTTGTGCTAGATAAGTTGACACTAGCACCCTTTGAACCAGCAGCAACAGCAGACCTACAACACCTGTCATGGAAAACTGCCTTCCTACTGGCAATTACTTCAGCAAGGAGGGTTTCAGAACTACAGGCCTTAATGGCAGTGCAACCCTTCCTAATCTTCCACCAAGATAGAGTGTCCATGAGGACTAATCCTACATTTATGCCTAAGGTGGTATCCAGAGTGTCTTTAAACCAGGCAATCCACCTACCTACCTTCTTTCCCAACCCACAAAACAGAGGGGAAAGAATACTGCATACCTTGGATGTACATAGACAGCTACGCTACTACTTGGACAGAACAAAAAATAGCAGAAAGACTGACCAACTTTTTGTAGCCTATGCAACAGGAAGGGAAGGAAAAGCTATTTCCAAACAGACAATCTCCAAATGGATAGGAAATTGCATACGATTCTGTTACTCCTTCCATGGAAAACCAATTCCACAGAACATAAGACCTCATTCTACAAGGGCAACAGCCACTACCACAGCCTTCTTACGAGGAGTGGCGACCAAAGACATTATTGAGGCGGCTACTTGGACCTCCGTGCATACATTTGCCAAACATTATAATTTGCCTCTATATTCCAGATCCCGAGCAGGGTTTGCCACTGCTGTACTGCAAGGGATCCTAAACACACCATAATCTACCTTTATCCTCCTCCCCTAGTTGGCTATGGTATTCTACCCACTTGTTATGACTGCAGATGCATCCATGAAGGACATAGTACAGTTTTGTACCTACCATAAATGTAGATGTCCGAACTGGATAGCATCTGCAGTCAGGATTACCCTCCCTCCTTCCCCTCTGTGGTACTCCTAGGGTGTTTACCCTTCTAATAGCTAGCTGTTGGGGGGGGGGAGTCTTTTATGGTGTATTTGTTTGTGTATATGTACATACATGCTTATTGTTGTGTTTACCTCTATCTATTTGGAAACATTGGCATCTATCCAAATTTTAGCCTGCAAGAGGGCTACTGGCATCTGGGGCAAGAAACACTGAGGAAAATGGCGTCGGCTGATGCCTTTATACCCGAAGACCAACAGAGATGACGTCGGGTGGAGTGCGACATCAGCCGAAGCCGGACCCGGACTTTGGAATCCGGCCGACTGAAGGGGCTGCCTGACGACAGGACAACCCACTTGTTATGACTGCAGATGCTATCCAGTTCGGACATCTACATTTATGGTAGGTACAAAACTGTACTTTCATCATGTTTCAGTGTTGCAGTCATTACAATTGGGTTATCCTGATGGCAGGCTACCTGCATTCAGCCTGAATTCCAAAGTCTAGGTCCGGCGTCAGTTGCTGTCGCCTCCTCCCTGACGTCAGTGCACCAGGGATATAAAAGATGCAGCCGACGCCATTTTCTTCAGTCTTTCTTGCCACGCGGTGCCCGAAGCAAAAGCAGTTCGTAAGTGCCCCTGTCGGCCGACTCCTGAGATTTTCGTTTCAAATTTCAGATCTGAAGTCTTCATTTAAAGCTAAGTACACCATTGGGGAAACTTTTTTTCTTGCTCCAGACCGATGTCAGAAAAAGTTAATAATTGTATTTCTTGTAGGAAGCAAATACCTCATAAGGATTTCCATTCTAACTGTATTCCTTGCCTAGGCCCTGATCACGACGTTGCTAATTGTCGATTTTGTGCTAGATTTAACCAACGCACTATAAAGCATCTGTACGATTTTGCATTTCACTATTTTGGCAGAAGATTTAATTACATGATGTCAGATAGCCATCCGACTACCGCAATTCACAAGAAACGCAAGGAAAAAGAAAAGGACAGGCATCCAAGGTCCAAAACTGACTACGAGGCTTCTTCTAATCCAGTCGCTGGTTCTCAGTGAGGCGCTTTCGCAGCTCCTGACGCCCGCTACTTTAGAGCTGCAGGCCGATGTCCTTCAAGAATGCAACTGCAGTCATAACATATGGGTTGTCCTGCCTCAGGCAGCCCTCGGTCGGACGAATTCCAAAGTCTGGGTCCGACGTCGGCTGATGTCGCATTTCTGTCCGACGTCAGAGCGGCTGGAGTACATAAGCATCAGCCGACGCCATCTTCTCCAGTCTTTCTTGCCGCGCGGTGCCCGAAGCAGAAGCAGTTCGCAAGTGCCGGTCGGTCAGCTCCTGTATTCTTCGAAACCAAAGTCATCAAAAAAGCTAAGTACCCCGTTGGGGACCTTTTCTTGCCTCAGCCGATGTCAGAAATTACTGAAAAAGTAAATAATTGTTTGTCTTGTGGTAAACAAATACCTCATAAGGATTTCCACTCTTACTGCCTCCCTTGCCTTGGCCCAGACCATAACGTCTCGGCCTGTGCCGCCTGTGCTCGCTTCAATAAGCGCACTCTCAGGTGCCGGGCGGAGTTCGCTGAAGACTTTTTCGGTGAAAAATTTGACTATACAATGCCGCCGGAACATCCGACAACGCAGACTCCTAAGAAACTAAAAGACCGGGACTGACATCCTCGGCCCGCGTCTTCCACCGACACCACGCCAAAACTAACCGCGATTGCCCCAGTTCCCTCTGAGGCGGTTATTCCACCGCTCCGAACCGAAGACACCGCATTACCGATACCTCCGATATCGGAGGCCACTCCGACGCCAGTTATTGACTTTCCTCCGGATACTGAAACCGAGGAAATGCCCGAGACCATTGCTGTTGATAAGGTCACTCCTGCACATGGAGCGGCTAGGCCTCCCATGTCCATGTCTATCAAGGCCTACACACGTGCCAAGGCAGCCAGCAAGTCCAAGCATCTTACTGCTAAAACCTTACCTCAGCCTACTCCTGAAACTCAAATCATGGCTATGGCCACAGATTTAATTTCCATGATCAGAGGTTCCCAGGCCCATCCTGAGAGAGGATCCCAGCCTCCTCGGCCCAGGGTTGAACCCTCTGACCCTCTTCCTACAGACGAAGATTCTGAGGACTCTGTTCACTCCGAAAGCCAGGAAGAGCCCTTCCAGACCTATGAGGATTCAGATGCAGAGGACTCCATTCCCTCGGCCTCTCCTCCTGAGGATATGTCTTTTGGGGAAGTTCTGCATTCCATGAGGGAGCATTTTAAGTGGCAAGGCCAGGAATATTCAGATTCCAGAAAGCGCCTTCGAACCTTCCTAAAAAAGCCCCAACACAGACCTTTAGCCATACCTCCTGTGCTTGATGTTTTGGATGATTTATACTCTGACTCCAGTGTTACCCCT
Source organism: Protopterus annectens (assembly GCF_019279795.1). Taxonomy (NCBI): domain Eukaryota; kingdom Metazoa; phylum Chordata; order Ceratodontiformes; family Protopteridae; genus Protopterus; species Protopterus annectens. The sequence continues at coordinate 1,011,322,600 of NC_056743.1, read as the reverse complement.
GATACTCTTCCTCCTGCTCCTGTCAAGCCTGACAGATACTATAGGGTCTCAGAAACCCATTCTCATTTCTTTAGGGCCCATGCTGTTGATTTAGAAACAATTTCCCAGGGGCCCAAAGGGGTTTCAGCTACCACCTCCAAAAACCCTTTGCCTTCCGACAGGGAAGCAAGGTCCTTAGAGAGATGGGGAAAGAAGGTTTACACCTCCACTACTTTATCTATGAGAGCTCTCAATTGCCTCTTTCACATGTTTCAATATCAGGATTTCCTGTTAGATGATTTACAGAAAATATTGGCCTCCCCTGAACCTTTAGATAGGAAGTCTTTGCAGGAGGCTGTGCACAATTCTCAGCAAGTTAGCAATCATTTCCTACAGTGTGGATATGATGCATTGGAAGCTTCATGTAGGGCAGCTATGACAGGGGCGGTCATTCGTAGACATGCATGGTTAAAAGATCAACCTTTACCAGATCATGTTAAGGCAAAACTTCTTGATGTACCCTTGGAAAAGAACAAGCTTTTTGGTGCTAATGCTAAAGATGTGTTAAAGTCCATTGAGGAAAAAGCCAAGTCAGTTCAGACTGTCAAAGATTTCCTCCAGGTTCAGCCACCCAGATTCAGCAGGAACTGGCCTTCTAAAATCTGGTCCTTTCCTAATCCTGAAAGATTTCAAAGGGGCAAAAATAGGCGTGGCCGAGGAAGAGGCCAATACAGAGGATCCTACAGGAGACGACAATGGCAACCAGCAAACCAAAGAAGTGACACAGGGGTTTCTCCTGCCCCACAGGGACAATCTCAATGACTTTCCTCTAGTTCCGCTGACCAAGGAGCAAGCAGAAGCTCCTTTGGGCGGAAAATTATCTCTGTTTTCAAAAAATTGGCACAAACTGACAAAGGACAAATGGATTTTGGACATTATAGACCACGGTTACAGGTTCCATTTTCATACCTTGCCAAGAAAACTAGGCATGCCAAACCTTCCACAAAATCAGAGGGCAGAGGCTATCAAGCAAATTTCTCTGCTTGCTCAGATCAAAGCAATAGAAAAAGTTCCACAACAAGAACAAGGTCAGGGGTTTTACTCAGGACTGTTCCTTGTTCCAAGAAAAGAAACTCAATGGAGACCAATACTGGACTAGTCCGCTTTAAACACTTTTCTCATAGTACCAAAGTTCAAAATGCTGACTCTACAGCAGCTCCTTCCCATGCTGGGCAAGGGGTCTTGGCTGATTACTCTGGACCTCAAGGAGGCATACCTGCATGTCCCTATCAGACACAGCTGCAGAAGATACCTCAGATTTCTTGCAGGGCCAGAGCATTATCAATTCTCAGCATTGCCATTTGGCTTATCTACTGCGCCCAGAGTATTCACGAAATGCCTGGCTTCAGTAATTGCTCATTGCAGGCTCCAGGGGATTCAAATCTACCCGTACCTGGACGATTGCCTCATACAAGCGGACGACAAACTAATTTTGACAAAAATCTTGAATTATGTCATACATTTGCTACAGGCTCTGGGATACACAGTCAACTTTCAAAAGTCAAGACTTTAGCCATCCCAGCAAATTACCTTCTTAGGAGCCAAACTAGACACAGCCTCTCAAATGGCTTACCTGACAGAAGACAAGCAAAAGAAGTTAACTCATTACTTCAAAAGTTTAGCAAAGCTCACCCAGATGACTGCAAGGAGATTCCTACAGGCCCTGGGTTACATGGCATCCTGCATTCTCCTGGTTCCACTAGCAAGACTACACATGAGAAAGCTTCAATTGTACCTAAAAGGCTTATGGTCTCAACACAGCAACAACCTAGAAGCAACCATACCGCTCATTCCATGTCTTCAAAAGGAATTTCTATGGTGGGCCTCAGTAAGTCAGTCAAACACAGGTATGTCATTCAAAAAGCCTCAGGTAACACAGACCATGACCACAGATGCCTCAGACCTTGGATGGGGGGCGCACATGGAGGGCAGATGTATTCAAGGACAATGGTCTCCAAAGGAAACACATCTGCATATCAACCAAAAAGAAATGCTGGCAGTAATGCATGCCATCGAGGCCTTCGGACAGCAACTACAACCAGGCCACCTACTAATACGGACAGACAACACCACGGTGATGTGATACATAAACAAGCAGGGGGGCACTCATTCTTACCCCCTTTGCAGACTGACAATGAATCTTTGGGAAAAATCAGTGAGCCTAAACATACAGTTGCAATCCCAGTTTGTTCCAGGCAAAGACAATGTTCTGGCGGACAGTCTAAGCAGGAATTTCCTAGACCCCCACGAATGGAGGTTACATCCAGAAATCTTTATACGACTCACCTCGACATGGGGCAGGCCGGACGTAGACCTGTTTGCCTCCCACCTCAATCATCAAGTTCTGTTCAAGGACATAACATCCACAAGCATGGAAAATAGATGCTGTCTCATTCAACTGGAGCTCCCTAAAAATCTATGCATTTCCACCTCTGCCACTGATGACCACAGTGTTACTACAGATCAAAGCAGAGCAGCCCAAGGGGATCCTAATAGCTCCAGACTGGCCAAGACAACACTGGTACCCATTACTACGGAGCATATGTCACAACAAAACATGGGCCCTCCCCCAGTGGCCCCAACTTTTGACTCAACACAACTTCAGGACAGTTCATCCCAACATCCAGACTCTACAGCTAACAGCTTGGGAGATCCCATGAATAACCTCAACCTACCTCTTTCCAAGGAAGTTCAGCGGATACTGACAGAAGCCCACAGACCATCCACCAGAAAGGTTTACTCAGCCAAATGGAAGAGATTCAGCATTTGGAATACCACCAAGAGTCATGATGCATCACTTTTGAGCATTCCACTCATTCTGGAATATTTGGCAGATATGCTACATAATGGACTCTCATACTCTTCTATAGAAATACATGCTTCAGCTATCTCAGCTAGATACAACACTGATCCACCTGTGTTTTCACATCCTTTAAGGCAATTTCTTAGAGGAATCAAGAATATAAAGCCCCCAAGAAAGGCACCAGTACCAGCTTGGGACCTCAACTTTGTCCTAGAAAAATTGACTCTACCTCCCTTTGAGCCAGCAGCTTCTGTGGATTTACAATTTCTTTCCTGGAAGACAGCTTTCCTGTTGGCCATTACCTCAGCAAGAAGGGTTTCGGAATTACAGGCCCTAATGGCTATACCACCGTTCATAACTTTTCACAGAGACAAGGTCTCCTTAAGAACCAACCCTACCTTTCTCCCAAAAGTGGTATCTAGGGTTTCTTTAAATCAAGCCATTCACCTGCCTACTTTCTTTCCCAGTCCTGAGAACAAAGGGGAAAGACTGTTGCATACCTTGGACGTTCACAGACAACTTCGCTACTACCTGGACAGAACCAAGACCAGTAGGAAGTCTGATCAGCTTTTTGTAGCTTACGCCCCTGGAGTACAAGGAAAAGCAATTTCCAAACAGACAATTTCAAAATGGATTGGACATTGCATCAGATTCTGTTATTCCTTCCATGGAAAGAGTGTGCCAGCCAATGTCAGACCACACTCCACCAGAGCTACAGCCACCTCTACAGCATTCTTAAGAGGGGTGCCTACAAAAGACATTCTAGAAGCTGCTACATGGAGCTCCGTGCATACATTTTCCAAACACTACAACCTTCCTCTATATTCCAGATCCAGAGCAGGCTTTGCTTCGGCAGTCCTGCAGGGATTGATAGCTACACCATCCTTTTCTTAGAGCATTCCACCTCCCCCAGCTAAGCTATGGTATTCAACCCATATGGTTAGACTGCAGTTGCATTCTTGAAGGACATAGTACAGTTTTGTACCTACCATAAATGTAGTTGTCCGATAGATATGCAACTGCAGTCGGGGTTTCCCTCCCTCCTTCCCCTCTATGCCTTGGGTCCACTCCTATCCCTGTTATCCTTAGCTGGGGATATCTGTTATGGTGTATCTGTTTATTGCTTATTTATTTGTCTGGAAACCTGTTTTATCTTCCAATTTGATTACAGCCTTCCTTGGAGGGCACCTGGCATCTGGGGCAAGAAACACTGAAGAAGATGGCGTCGGCTGATGCTTATGTACTCCAGCCGCTGTGACGTCTGAGAGAAATGCGACATCAGACGACGTCGGACCCAGACTTAGGAATCCGGCCGACCGAGGGCTGCCTGAGGCAGGACAACCCATATGTTATGACTGCAGTTGCATATCTATCGGACATCTACATTTATGGTAGGTACAAAACTGTACTTTACTGACTCCCACATGGAGACGACTAGGCCGCTGGATGTTCAAGGTATTGGAACCTCTGAAACTATTCCCTCAGATGGGTCCAGAGCTGCTGAGCAGGCATCGGCTTCTGAGGGGGTTTCCAGGCCTACACGGTTATATGTTAAATCAACTTCAACTTCAAAGGCAAAGACTAAAGCACCTCTAAAGACAAAGAAACAAGTACAACAGTCTCATGGACAGGCCTTCATGCCTAGAAAACAGATGCTCAAGATGGCCGAAGACCTAATTACTTTGATCAGGGGTTCCAATCCCCCTCCTGATAAGAGGCCTAGGCAAGAGACAGATTATGAATCTTCAGATAAGGTTTCCATTTCTTCTGATTCCTCTTCTGAACAGCAGTGCTCTCTTCCTCCCTTTGAGGATTCTGATGCTGAAGAATCTATCCCTTCAGCTTCTCCTCCTGAGGATTACTCTTTTGGGAAACCCTGCATACCATGAGGGAGCATTTCCACTGGGAGAGCCAAGATTATTCAGAATCTAAGAAAAGGCTCAGAGATTTCCTTTTACTACCTCAGCACAGGCCCCTTGCCATTCCACCTGTGTTAGACATTGTAGAGGATGTATTCTCAGAGTCCAGTCTGTCTCCTGACACTCTACCTCCAGCTCCTGTTAAGCCAGACAGATACTAAAGGGCTCCTGATTCACATCAGTTTCTTTTTAAAAACCCTGCTGCTGACCCAGAAACTATCTCTCAGGGTCCCAAAAGGGTCAAGGCTTCTACTGCAAAAAAACATACCCCCTCTGACAGGGATTCTAGGGCACTGGACAGGTGGGAGAAAAAGATTTGCACTTCTGCTACCTTGGCTGTAAGAGCTTTACATTGTCAGTTTCATATGCTTAAATATCAGCAATATACTGTGTCACTGCTTAAACAGAAAATGTTGACAATTTCTGAATGTGCAGAAAACAAAGAAATGCAGGTTTTATTGCATGCAGCTGAACAAGTGGGAAAGCATACTTTGCAATGTGGTTTTGATTCTCTGGAGGCCTCCTGCAGGGGGCCACTGTTACGGGTTCTGTCATTAGGAGGCATGCTTGGTTAAAGGAACAGAATCTGTCTGATCATGTTAAAGCAAAATTATTAGATGCTCCATTACAGCATGATACATTGTTTGGTGTTAAAGCAGAAGAGGTTTTGTAGAAAATGGATTATAAAGCTAAATCTATGCAGTCAAGGATTTCTTACAGGTTCAGCCTCCAACCTCCAAGGTTTAGCAGGCACTGGCCTACAAAGAATTGGTCCTTTACAGTGTCAGACAGGCCACAAAGAGGCAGATACAGACGCCTTAGAGGCAGATCCCAGCCCTAAGGCTTATACAGGTCTAAACAATGGGGTGCTTCTACCTCCAAAAGCGGAGAAGACAAGTCACAGCCATACAGAAAGCAATCGCAATGACTTTCCCCTGCCAGTGCCAAGCACTTATCTTCTGGCAGCTCCTTTAGGGGGAAAACTAGCACTTTTTTTTCTCAAAACTGGCACCTAATCACTCAGGACAAATGGGTCTTGGACATAATGTCACAAGGTTACAGGTTCCACTTTCACACCCTGCCGAGGGCAAACGGTATGCCAGACCTGCCAAAAAATCAGTGGGCAGAGGCACAAAAGCAAGTTTTATCCCTCATGGACATTAGGGCCATTCAGCAAGTACCACAGCAAGAGCAGGGACAAGGATTTTACTCAAGACTGTTCAGGGTGCCCAGAAAGGACAAAGCCTGGAGGCCAGTACTGGACCTATCTACTCTAAACACATAACTGGATATTCCAAAATTCAAAACGTTGACTTTGCAGCAGCTTCTGCCCATGCTGGGCAAGAAGCCTTGGCTTGTAACTTTAGACCTAAAAGAGGCATACCTGCATGTCCCAATCAGACTATCATGCAGAAGATACCTCCGATTCATAGCTGGCTCAATGCATTACCAATTCTTTATCTACTGTGCCGAGGGTCTTCACAAAATGCCTGGCACCAGTAATTGCATTTTGCAGACAAAGAGGAATACAAATATATCTTTACTTGGACGACTGCCTTATTCAAGCAGAGAACAAGGACATTCTACTACTGCATCTGGCATTTGTAAAAAGATTACTAACAGGTCTAGGGTACACAGTAAACGAAAAGAAATCAAAACTAGTACCCTCTCAAGAGATAATATTCCTGGGTGCAAGCTTAAATACAACTGCCCAGATGGCTTATCTCACGCCAGACAGAGGCAACTGACTTCTTATTTCCAAACATTGGCAACAAAGACCAAGTTATCTGCAAGAAAAATTCTGCAGGCTTTGGGCTTCATGGCATTCTGCTAATTCCATATACAAGGCTGCATATGATGAAACTACAGTGGTATCTAAAAAGTATTTGGACTCAGCATTGCCACAGCCTGGAAACAATAATTACCCTCATTCCCTGCCTGCAACAGGAATTTCGATGGTGGGCAAAGGCCTGTCTCCACAACAAGGGACAGCCATTCACTATTCCCCCAGCCAGGCAGACATTGACAACAGATGCATCAGATTATGCCTGGGGGGCCCACATGGCAGGAAGATGTATTCAGGGCACATGGTCCGCAAGCCAAATGCATCTACATATCAATCAAAAAGAGATGCTAGCTGTTCAGAATGCCCTGACAGCCTTCAAGGATCTACTTCACCCAGGACAACTACTGATAAAGACGGACAATACTACAGTCATGTGGTACATAAACAAGCAAGGAGGCACACATTCCTACCCCCTTTGCAGACTAGCCATGACTTTGTGGGACACAGCATTGACTTACCAAGTACATCTGTAAGCACAGTTCCTGCCAGGAAAGATAAATACTCTGGCAGACGAACTAAGCAGAAACCTCATGGATCCCCACGAGTGGAAATTGGATCCACAAGTCTTCAACATGATAACAAGGAATTGGGGATGCCCGGACATAGATCTGTTTGCCTCCCCTCACAACTGCCAACTACAGAGATTCTTCACAAGGGCTTATCACAAGCAAGCATGGAAAGTGGATGCTATATCTTTTAGCTGGAAAAACTTAACAGTGTATGCCTTTCCTCCACTGTCTCTCCTCACCAAGGTACTCCTAAAGGTCAGACAAGAGAAGCCAAAAATGATACTGATTGCACCAGACTGGCCCCACCAGCACTGGTACCCAATCCTAAGGAACTTGACTCAATGCCCAGCTTGGACATTGCCTCAAATCCCTCACTTACTGACCCAACAAAACAATCAAATCCTGCACAGCCAACTCAGGACCTTAAATCTGACAGCATGGTGGATAATGTAGCTTTTCAAAACACCCTCTCTCTAAAGCAGTGATGGATGTTATTTTGGAGGCCAGGAGGCCCAGTACCAGAAAATCTTACGGAGAAAAGTAGAAGAGATTCTGTGCTTGGAACCAGGCACGATGAATTGACATGGTTGTACCAAATATCACTCAGATTTTGCAATATTTAACTGAGATGTTGGATAAAGGCCTATCCTTCTCATCAGTTAAGATTAATGCCTCTGCCATTTCAGCTCATTACAATACAGAGCTACCAATTTTTTCTCATCCTTTATTAAGGCAGTAAATCAGAGGAGCTTAAAACTTACGGCCTCCAAGGAGATCACCAGTACCTGCATGGGACCTCAATTATGTCTTGGAAAAACTCACCCTGCCTCCTTTTGGGCCAGCCGCTACAGCTGATTTAAAATTTTTATCATGGAAAACAGTTCTGCTCCTAGCAATAACCTCTGCAAGATGGGTCTCAGAGCTACAGGCACTCATGGCTGTGGAACCTTTTATCAGTTTCCATCCAGATAGGGTTTCTCTAAGGACAAACCCGACATTTATGCCTAAGATATATTGTCCAGTGTGGCCCTAAACCAAACCATCCATTTACCTACCTTTTATCCAAACCCGCAGAATAAGGGTAAGAGACTTCTGCATTCTTTGGACATACACAGACAGCTGCGCTTCTACTTGGACAGAACCAAAGCTTTCAGAAAGACTGAGCAATTATTGGTAGCATATGCTGCAGGACCACAAGGAAAGGCCATCTCAAAGCAGACCATTTCAAAGTGGATAGGCCACTGCATTCGTTTCTGCTATTCACAACATGGCAAATCAGTGCTTGAGGGCATTAGGCCACATTCAACCAGAGCAGCAGCCTTCCTCAGAGGAGTACCAACCAAAGGCATTTTAGAGGCTGCAACCTGGAGTTCTGTGCACACTTATACAAAGCACCATCACTTACCACTCTACTCTAAATCCAGGGCAGGCTTCGCCACTGCAGTTCTGCAGGGCCTCATAGCCACTCCTAATTCTATTTAGTTCCAGCCTCCCAACCTTAGCTTTGGGATTCAACTCAATTGTAATGACTGCACCATTGAAACACGATGAACATAGTACAGTTGTGTGCCTACCATAAATGTAGATGTTCAAGTGTATTCACTGTTGCAGTCCAGGTTACCCACCCACCATCCCCCTTATCTTTGCTGGACCTTATCTGTACTTCTCTATTCTATACACCCTATGTGGTGTATTTGCTTGTAGATGAAGGAAATATTTACCTTGGTGCATGCATGCTTTATTGGCATATTTTAGCCTAACCCTTTTGGGGACGCCTGACATCTGGGGCAAGAAAAACTAAAGAAAATGGCATCAGCTGCATCTTTTGTACCCCTGGCGCACTGACGTCAGGGAGGAGGCGACAGCAACCGACGCCGGACCTAGACTTTGGAATTCAGGCCGACTGCGGGTAGCCTGCCAGCAGGATAACCCAATTGTATTGACTGCAACAGTGAATACACTCGAACATCTACATTTATGGTAGGTACACAACTTTACTGTCTTTAGCTCTGCACAAGGGTACCGATGCTCTTCCCCCTCAAGCTCCGACCTCTGTCTCAGTACCATCTCTCTCTCTTGGCAGCAGAGACCCGCAGTCTCAGGAGCCCCCGTTGGGTGGCCCCCAATCTTCCGAGACCTCCCCAGAATACCCTTCTGAGGAGCCCCCTTGGAAGAGAACTTGCAAGAGAAAGCATGTAGACTCCCCTGATGAGTCCATCACTTCTGACACTGACCTCGAGGAGTCAAAAGGGTCCCCTAGGTTGTCCTCTGATGTTATCTCCTTTGTAGACATCGTAGAGATCTTGAAACAGAGAGGTGGCTGGCCCACCCTCACCCCTTCTGATGAGGAGTCGTATCTGAAGGCTTTCGGGTCTCAACCTTCAGCCTCTTGGGTGTCTCCACCTTTCGATGAGCTCTTGGACCTAGTTAGTCGAAAGGTGTGGGAAGCTCCTGATGCCGTGGAACCAGTCCCCAGAAGGCCCAACAAATGTATTTCAGCCCCCAAAGAGAGACTTTCTGACTAAAGGTGTGCCTGTAGATGCCATGGTGGTGGCAGCAGCCACAAAGAAGGAACTAGCGGAAACTTCCATTTGTACAACCACCGAACAAGGAGTCTCGAACGATGGATAGATATGGGAAACGTAGCTTCTCTTCAGTGGCATTTACACTCAGATCGCTGAATTACCTCACCCGTTTTACTAGGCTTCAAAGAGATCTCCTAAAGGAGCTAGGAGATGCTCTCCAAGGTACATTAGCTGAAGGAGTCCCTGAAAAGGTTACTGCTCAGTTGTCCACCTTAAACTCCATTGTTAACTCTTCCATGAGGCAGATATCCTATGTATCAGATGGAGTGAGTAGGGCAGCAGGTTCAGGAGTTTCCCTTAGGAGACGCTCCTGGATGCATTTATGTAACTTTGTGGAGCCCTTCAAATCTACTTTTACCAATGCCCCCTTTGTCGGTTCCTCTCTTTTTGGACCAAAGGTAAAAGATGCACTCACCAGGTGGGAGCAGGAAGGGAAAACTCTCTCTGCCATGGGAGCACGTTTTTCCATCCCTTCTAGACTGTACCCTAAAGGTCAGAGAGGTGGGAAAATGTGGTTCAAGAAATCTCGGAGAATTTTCCCGGACACACAGGGTGATTCCTCCTTCAGAGTCAGAGGAGGAGGAAGTAATGGTAGACTTTGCCCTAGAGGCAGGGGGGGGCCCCCGCAAAACCAGAGTGGCCTCGACTCTTTTCGTGGATGTCCCTATCAGCGCTCCTGAAGTGGGGCCCGACTGCGATTCTCTTGAGCCAGTTGGGGGTCGCTTTTATTTGTATCCAGAAGCCTGGCACAGCATCACACAAGACAAGTGGGTGCAAAGAATAATTACCAGAGGATACTCCAGACCCTTCTCTTTCCCACCCCATACCACCAGGAAAATCCCAGATGTTCCACCCAATCACAGGGATCAAGCAACCATAGAAGTTCAAAAGTTGCTTCAAAAGAGAGTCATCCAAACTGTCCCCACAGACCAGATAGGATTCGGAACTTACTCCAGATTCTTTTTAGTGCCAAAACGAACAGGGGACTGGAGGCCCATTTTTGACCTCAGCAAATTAAACGAATCAATGAAGAAGTCCAAGTTCCCGAATGGTAACACTGCAGTCTATACTCACTCTGTTAGGGAAAGACAATTGGATGTGCTCCATAGACCTCCAAGATGCATACTACCACATAAAAATGGACAGAGCATCAAGGAGTCATTTACGCTTCCGGCTGGGAGCCATTCATTACCAATTTTGTGCTCTGCTCTTTGGTCTCACCACAGCCCCCAGGGTGTTCACCAAATGCATGGCGGTAGTGACAATGGGAGAGATGGAGGAAAAAGCTGAATCTATGCAAACTGTTAAAGATTTTCTGCAAGTACAGCCTCCTAGATTTAGCAGGCATTGGCCTTCTAAGAATTGGTCCTTTCCTGTCTCTTCCAGGCCTTATCAATCCAAACCCAGAACAGCAGACCCCACCTAGGCTACAGTCTCAAGGCACACTCAGGCCTAAGGAGCAGGGGGCTTCTAAAGCTGGAAGTAGTAAGACACCCCCCCCCCCATGGAAAAATGTCACAATGACTTAACCTTAAACCTTCCAAGCCCCGCTCAACTGCCTGCTCCCTTAGGGGAAAGATTGCCCTGCATGCAAAAAATTGGGAACTCATTACCCAGGACAAATGGGTTTTAAATATAATTTTCCAAGGATATAGATTCCACTTCCACACCTTACCACCCCCAAACAGTTGACAAGACCTACCCTCAAATCAATGGGCAGAGGTTCAACAGCAGGATGTTCATCGTGTTTCACTGTTGCAGTCATTACACTTGGGTTATCCTGCTGGCAGGCTACCCGCAGTCGGCCTGAATTCCAAAGTCTTGGTTCGGCGTCAGTTGTTGTCACCTCAGTTGTTGTCACCTCTTCCCTGACGTCAGTGCACCAGGGGTATAAAAGATGCAGCAGACGCCATTTTCTCCAGTCTTTCTTGTCGCGCAGTGCCCAAAGCAAAAGCAGTTTGCAAGTGCCGGTCGGCCGACTCCTGAGATTTTCGTGTTCGAATTTCAGATCTGAAGCCTTCATTTAAAGCTAAGTACCCCGTTGGGGAAACTTTTTTTCTTGCTCCAGACCGATGTCAGAAAAAGTTAATAATTGTATTTCTTCTGGGAAGCAAATACCTCATAAGGACTTCCATTCTTATTGTATTCCTTGCATTGGCCCTGATCACGACGTTGCTAATTGCAGATTCTGTGCTAGATTTAACCAACGCACTATTAAGCGTCGGCACGATTTTGCTTTTCATTACTTTGGCCGAAGATTTAATTACATGATGTCGGTGGATAGCCATCCGACTAACGCAATTCACAAGAAACGCAAGGAAAAGGACAGGCATTTGAGGTCCAAAACTGACAACGAGGCTTCTTCTAAGCCAGTCGCCGGTTCTCAATGAGGCACCTTTGCAGCCCCTGACGCCCGCTACCTCAGAGCCGCAGGCCGCTTCCGACTCCCACGTTGAGCCGACTAGGCCACAGGAAACTCAAGGTATTGGACACTCCGAAAATATTCCCTCAGATGGGTCCGGAGCCGCTGAGCAGGCATCTGCTTCTGAGGGTGTTTTCAGGCCTACACAGTTGTATGTAAAACCGACTTCAGCTTCAAAGTCAAAGACTAAAGCACCACTAAAGACAAAGAAACAAGTGCAGCAATCCCATGGACAGGCCTCCATGCCTAAAAAGCAGATGCTCAAAATGGCCGAAGACCTTATTACTAGGGGTTCCCATCCCCCTCCTGATAAAAGGCCTAGGCAAGAGACAGAATATGAATCTTCAGATCAGGTCTCCATTGCCTCTGACTCCTCTTCTGAACAGGAATACTCTCTTCCTCCCTATGAGGATTCTGATGCTGAGGAATCTATCCCTTCAGCCTCTTCTCCTGAGGATTATTCTTTTGGGGAAACTCTGCATACTTTGAGGGAGCACTTTCACTGGGAGAGCCAAGATTGCTCAGAATCTAAGAAAAGGCTCAGAGATTTTCTTTTACTACCTCAGCACAGGCCTCTTGCTATTCCCCCTGTTTTAGACATTGTAGATGTATTTTCAGAGTCCGGCCTTTCTCCTGACACTCTACCTCCTGCACCTGTTAAGCCAGACAGATACTACAGGGTTCCAGATTCACATAAATTTCTTTATAAAAACCCTGCTGCTGACCCAGAAACTATATCTCAGGGTCCCAAAGGGGTCAAGGCTTCCACTGCAAAAAAACCCTATCCCTCTGATAGGGATTCAAGGGCTCTGGACAGATGGGGGAAAAAGGTTTGCACTTCTGCTACCTTGGCTGTAAGGGCTTTAAATTGTCAGTTTCATATGCTTAAATATCAGCAATACTTAATGTCACTGCTAAATCAGAAAATGTTGACAAATTCTGAATGTGCAGAAAACAAGGAAATGCAGGATTTATTGCATGCAGCTGAACAAGTGGGAAAGCATACTTTACAATGTGGTTTTGATTCTCTGGAGGCCTCTTGCAGGGCCGCTGTTACGGGTTCTGTCATTAGGAGACATGCCTGGTTAAAGGATCAGAATCTGCCTGATCATGTTAAAGCAACATTATTGGATGCTCCATTACAGCATGATACTTTTGTTTGGTGTTGAAGAAAATGGAGGACAAAGTGAAATCTATGCAGACAGTTAAGGATTTCTTACAGGTACAGCCACCCAGATTTAGCAGGAACTGGCTTACAAAGAATTGGTCCTTTCCAGTGTCAGACAGGCCACAGAGAGGCAGATACAGACGCCCCAGAGGCTGATCCCAGCCCCAAGGCTCATACAGGCCTAAACAATGGGGTGCTTCTACCTCCAAAAGTGGAGAAGACGAATCACAGCCATACAGGAAACAGTCCCAATGACTTTCCTCTGCCAGCACCAAGCACTTATCTTTTGGCAGCCCCCTTAGGGGGAAAACTAGCACTTTTTTCACAAAATTGGCACATGATCACCCCGGACAAATGGGTCTTGAATAGTGTCTCAGGGCTACAGGTTCCACTTTCACACCCTGCCAAGGGCAAAAGGTATGCCAGACCTGCCACACAGTCAATGGGCAGAGGCACAAAAACAAGTTTCATCCCTCATGGACATGAGGGCCATTCAGCGAGTCCCACAGCAAGAGCAGGGACAAGGATTTTGCTCAAGACTTTTCTTGGTACCCAGAAAGGGCAAAGCCTGGAAAGCAATACTGGGCCTGTCTATTCTAAACACATTTCTGGATGTTCCAAAATTCAAAATGTTGACTCTGCAGCAGCTTCTGCCCATGCTGGGCAAGAAGGCTTGGCTTGTAACTTTGGACCTAAAAGAGGCATACCTGCATGTCCCAATCAGACAGTCTTGCAGAAGATACCTCAGACTCGTAGCTGGCCCAATACACTACCAGTTCTCTGCACTGCCCTTTGGCGTATCTACTGCGTCCAGGGTCTTCACAAAATGCCCGACACCAGTAATTGCTTTTTGCAGACAAAGAGGAATTCAACTATATTCTTACTTGGACGACTGCCTTATTCAAGCAGAGACCCAGGACATTCTACTAAAGCATCTGGCGTTTGTAAAAATATTACTAATTTGCCTAGGGTACACAATAAACGAAAATAAATCAAAACTAGTACCCTCTCGAGATAATATTCCTGGGTGCAAGCTTAAATACAACTGCCAGATGGCTTATCTCACGCAAGACAAACAAAGGCAACTGACTTCTTACTTCAAAATGTTGGCAACAAAGACCCAGTTATCTGCAAGAAAAATTCTGCAGGCTTTGGGCTTCATGGCATCCTGCATTCTGCTAATTCCATATGCAAGACTGCATATGAGGAAACTACAATGGTATCTAAAAAGTGTTTGGACTCAACATTGCCATAGCCTGGAAACATTAAATCTGAAGTAGGAACTTCATTTGTCAGCAACCTTTGGGATACGGATCCGAGCCGGCAACTTCTATCACAGCATAGATCCGAGCTCCTAGCTCCTCCCTTTACCCATAATCCCCTACCAACCCTGACTGACCTCAGATCTAGTTTGGCGCTCTTCAAGCAGCAGCTAGATTCCAGAGCTCTTGGTGTATTCTTGTGAGAAAAGAAAATTCAATTTCTTTCTTGTACTCTTTTTGAGCGAGTGTTTGTGTGTGTGTTTAGGTGTTCCCTAGCCCTAATTTCACTTCTTTTAGCTTAAATTAGCCTAAATTTTTTATCTTTATTTCTCCTCCCTGCCCTTGCTGGTCGCAGTGTGTGCATGTGTAGTGTGTAGGGGCCTAGCATGTGCGTTTTCTTTTAGTGATGTCAGAGGCCCCTAAAGCTATTTTTTCGAAATGCACCGAGTGTTGTCACAAGCTTTCACCGGCTGATGGCCACACTCGGTGCGTTAGGTGCCTTGGGATTGAACACCTCTCCACGGGTTGCGCGATTTGCGCTGCGTTCAACCCCAGGGCACTTAAGGATCGGAGGTCGAAGCTGGTTCTGGCGGGCCTTTTGCCCCCTGACCCGGCTCTGGCCTCCGGTACTTCTGTGTCCGCTACCCAGTCTTCGGTAGCGGCCACTCCTCCCCCCTCCCTCCGACCGGGACTCAACCTCCCACTATGGCTTCGGAGGTGAGGGAGGTCAGGAAAGAGAAGCGGAGGGAGAAGCACCTCAAACGGCTGGCCGAAGACTCCTCCTCTGCCCCGCCTGCCAAACGGGCTTCTCCCTCCAGGGTTTCTGGTTCGCCTCCTCCTCGGATCCGATCCCCGTGTTTCTCACCGGGACCCGAGGAGGAGGTGACCCGGTCCCCGTCGAGGTCATCGAGGCGGCACTCCAGGTCTGCCTCAGTGGCCTCCTCGAGGTCCACCTTCAGTATGTCGGATGCGGACATGGACCGGATGATGAGGAGGTTCATCCAGGCCCAGATGCAGATGGGAGTGCTCTTGCCCCCCCCCCCCTCTGGGGGGGGGAACTCGACCCCCTTTTTTGCTCCTATCGCTCCTTCTTCGACCTGCCTTCCGGGGTCGGAGCTGAGCCGCATTGGATCCGGGGGTGGGTCGGAGCCGGCAGTGCTAGGCACTTCGGCTCCGACTATTCCCCTCGAGTTTGTCGGATCCGATCTCTCGGAGCCGTGGGCCGAGCTTCGGATCCGAGGGACTCTGTGTGCTTTCGGCCCTGTTCTGGTCGGAGCGTGCAGGTCCTTCAGATCCGACAGTCTCTGCCCCAGGTCCGATCCCCGCCTTGGTTCCGAGTGGGAGTCTGATCTCGGATCCGTCAGAGAGCAGATGTTCTTCGTTCCCCATTGCTGCAGTCCTAACTATTGGGTATAGTCCGCATCCAGTCGGCCCGAATACCAGAGTATAAGGCTGACGTCGGTCAGGGCGCATTAGACTGACGTCAGTACGTCAGGGTACTAATGCGCATGACCGACGTCATATCCTCTGTCTTTTTTGCCGCATGGTCCGATGCAGAAGCAGTTTTGCGAGTGCAGGTTGGCGTTCTGAAATATTTCCGAAACCGGAGTTTCAGACCGAAACAGAGTTGGCTAAGTACCCGTTGGGAACATTTTGGTTTTCTTGCCTCAGTATTTTACCGGATGTCAGAAAAAGTGAATAACTGTATTTCTTGTGGGAAACAGATACCTCATAGGGATTACCATACCTTGTGTATACCTTGTTTAGGGCCAGAGCACGACGTTGTTGGCTGCCGCTCTTGTGCTAGGTTTAACAAACGCACTATTAAGAGGAGGTTAGACTGTGCCAGGTTAGTGTTTGGGAAGCGTTGCAATTATTAACTGCCGTCGGCTGCTCCGGCGCCGCTTCGTCAAGAAGCGCAAGGACAAAACAGCGAAGCCTAGGGTTGATGAACCGGCAGTCCGGACGTCGGTTCTTTAGAAACTCAGTGGAGCCAGAGGTTTTGCCAGGAGTTTCCATGGAGTCCCAGGCAGAAACTTTACTGTTACAGGATGTGCCTTCTCAGGAGGTAGGCCAGGCTGAGGGGCTTCTCAGGTGACTGTTCTTCCCTCTCTTCCCAAGGTAGTTAGAGCCTCTCCTTCTGTTGCCAAAACTTCTTTGAGAGGTAGGCCTAGTTCAGCTTCAGTGGGGGCTTCTCCTAGCATTTCGGGTTCTGTACCTAAGAAACATATGCTTAAAATGGCAGAAGATTTGATTACTATGATTAGAGGTTCCATGCCCCGCCTGATAAGAGGCCTAGGGTGGAACCGAGTTTGATAGTTTTGAACAGTGTTCAGAGGCTTCAGAGTCTTCTGCGGAAGACTTGCAGGAGTATCCTACTTATTCTGATTCTGATGTGGATGATTCCACTCCTACAGCTTCTCCTCCTGAGGATTTCTCATTTTCAGAGACTCTGCATTCCATGAGGGAGCACTTTAAATGGGAAGGCCAGGATTACTCTGATTCAGGAAAAGGCTTAGGGAATTCTTGTTTTACCTCAGCATAGGCCCTTAGCTATTCCTCCTGTGTTGAATGTGGTGGAAGATGTTTTGCAGAGGCTTCCCTGAACCCTGACTCTTTGCCTCCTGCTCCTGTTAAGCCTGATAGGTATTATAGGGTGCCCGAAGCTCATAAGTATTTGTTTAAGAGTCCTAGGGCGGACCCAGAAACTATTTCTCAAGGGCCTAAAGGTGTTAAAGCTTCTGTGGTTAAAAATCCTGTTCCCACTGATAAAGAGGCAAGGGCTTTGGATAGGTGGGGAAAGAAAGTGTATACTTCTTCCACTCTAGCCATGAGAGCATTGAATTGTCAGTTTCACATGCTAAAATATCAGAATTATCTCCTTTCACAATTGAAATCTAAGGTGGATGCTTTGGCGGAAGGTATTGAGTGTAAAGACTTGCTGGATTTGGTTCATGTGTCTGAACAAGTGGGTAAGCATTCTTTGCAATGTGGTTTTGATGCTGTACAGGCCTCCTCGAGGGTGGCTGCTACTAGTTCTGTTCTTCGCAGGCATGCCTGGTTGAAGGATCAGAATTTAGCTGAGCATGTTAAGACAAGGATTTTGGATGCTCCTTTACAGTCTGATGTGTTGTTTGGATCGCCTGTGGAAGCAGTTTTAAAGAAAATGGAGGACAAAGCTAAGTCTATGCAAACTGTTAAAGATTTTTTGCAGGTGCAGCCACCGAAGTTTAGTAGAAATTGGCCTGCTAAGGGGTGGACATATCCTGCTTATGATTCCCAGTCTAGGGGTAGGTCTAGGCGTGGTAGGGGCAGGGCTCAAGGTTCTTTTAGGCCTAGAACAGGAGTTCACCTGCTCAGACTTCTGGTGAGGGCAGGGGTCAGTCCTTTCGTAAACAGACCCAATGACCTGTCTTTTCAGCTGCCAGTAGATTCCCGTCTGGCAGCTCCTTTGGGAGGAAGACTGTCTCTTTTCAAAGAAAATTGGGATTTAATTACTCAAGACAAATGGGTGTTGGATATCATTCACCACGGTTACAGATTTTATTTCCATACAATGCCCCTTTCAAAGGCATGCCAGACGTTCCTCCTCCACAAAGAAAAGAGGCTCACAAGCAAGTTTCTCAGTTACTCCAGATAGGGGCCATTCAGCCAGTCCCTGTATCAGAAAGGGGCCTAGGATTTTATTCTCGCCTGTTCCTAGTACCAAAGAAGGGGAACACGTGGAGACCAATTTTGGATTTATCTCTCCTCAACACTTTTCTGGACATTCCCAAGTTCAAGATGTTTACGTTACAACAGCTTTTACCTCTGCTGGGCAAAGATCACTGGATGGTAACTTTAGATATCAAGGAAGCTTACCTTCATGTGCCTATAAGGCTAAGTTGCAGGAAGTATCTGCGGTTTCGAGCTGGAAATTCTCATTATCAGTTCTCTGCATTGCCCTTTGGCTTATCTACTGCGCCCAGAGTATTCACAAAGGTTCTGGCTCCAGTGATAGCTTACTTCAGGCTTCAAGGAATTCAAATCTATCCTTACTTGGACGACTGCCTGATTCTGGCTCAAGAAAAGGAAGACCTTCTACAGCATCTGGAACATGTCATAACAGTGCTAAGATGCCTAGGGTATTCTGTGATCGAAATAAAGTCCAGTCTAGTACCCTCTCAAGACATGTGCTTTCTGGGTGTAAGACTGAATACAGCAGCCCAGATGGCCTTTTAACCCGGACAAACAAAAGAGTCTATCACTTTACTTCCATCAATTATCTCATCAGTCCGTGCTGACTGCAAGGTCAGTCCTTCAAGCATTAGGGTTCATGGCATCTTGTATTCTGGTGCTTCCCAATGCCAAACTGCATATGAGGAAGCTACAATGGTATCTCAAAAATGTATGGACACAGCACTGCCAGGATTTGGACACTGTCATTCCAATAATACCTTGCCTTCAAAAAGAATTTCTGTGGTGGGCTCAGGAATGTCACCTAAACAAGGGACTCTCTGTGACCCGGCCAGAGGCGAGTCAGATTTTAACGACAGATGCCTCGAACATTGCATGGGAGCTCATCTAAATGGAAAGTGGATACAAGACAAGTGGCCTGCCAGACTACAGCATCTACATATCAACATGAAGGAGATGTTAGCAGTCCAGTTTGCATTAATGGCTTTCAAGGAGTTACTTCTTCCAGGGCAGGTGTTGATTCTAACAGACAACACAACTGTCATGTGGTACATCAACAAGCAAGGGGAACACATTCTTATCCTCTATGCAGGCAAGCAATGATTTTATGGGAGACTGCTAAGCTTGCAACTAACTCTTCAGGCAAGGTTTCTGCCGGAGCACAGAACTCCTTAGCAGATGTGTTAAGCAGACAAATCATGGATCCCCACAGTGGAAACTGGATCTTCATGTATTTCAAAAATTGACAGTGTCATGGGGAACTCCAGACATAGATCTGTTCGCTTCTCCACTAAACCACCAGCTGCCACAGTATTGCACAAAGGGGTTTCATCACACAGCTTGGAAAGTGGATGCTCTGTCTTTCAGTTGGAAAAACCTACATGTGTATGCCTTTCCTCCTCTGCCTCTTCTTCCAAAGGTACTATTAAAGGTCAGACAAGACAGGCCAAGGATGATTTTGATAGCTCCAGGTTGGCCTCGGCAACACTGGTACCCACTACTACGGAGTCTGGTAAGGAAGCCTCCATGGCCTTTACCTCTGATTCCTCATCTGTTATCTCAGAAGGATGGTCATCTGCTCAATGTCAAGCTTCACTCTCTTCATCTAACAGCCTGGCATCTTCTGTGTTGAAACACAGCAGGTCTCAACTTCCTCAACAAGTTTTAAATGTGATTATGGAAGCTAGAAGACCTAGTACAAGGAAAGTGTATGAGAAAAATGGAAGAGATTTTTATTTTGGAGTACAGCAAAGAATTTACAGGTTTCTGAGCCTAATTTGAGTGTGGCTCTTCAATACCTTACTGAGTTATTGGACAAAGGTTTGTCCTTCTCTTCCATTAAGATTCATGCTGCAGCAATTTCAGCTCACTATGATTGTGACCCACCATTGTTTTCGCATCCTTTGTTCAAGCAGTTTCTTAGAGGGGCAAAGAATATAAGACCCCACGTAGAGCTCCTACTCCTGCTTGGGATCTCAATTTTGTGTTGGAAAAACTTACTCTACAACCTTTTGAGCCTGCAGCTACTGCTGAATTGAAATACTTGTCATGGAAGACTGCTTTTCTGTTGGCTATTACTTCTGCAAGAAGGGTGTCTGAGTTGCAGGCCCTTATGGCAGTAGAGCCATTTTGATTTTCCATAAGGATAGGGTATCATTACGTACTAATCCTTCCTTTATGCCTAAGGTGGTTTCTAGTGTGGCTTTAAACCAAACTATTCATTTGCCTACTTTTATGCAGACCCCCAAAATAAAGGGGAAAAGATTTTGCACACTTTAGATGTACACAGGCAATTGCGTTATTATTTAAGCAGGACTAAGGATTTTAGGCAGTCTCAGCAGTTGTTTGTTTCTTTTGCTTTGAGTTCACAGGGCAAGCCTGTGTCAAAACAAACTATTTCTAGGTGGATTGGCTTTTGCATTGCATTTTGTTATTCCCATCATGGCAAGGAGATTCCAGCTGGGATTAGGCCTCATTCCACTAGGGCTACTGCCACTTCAACAGCATTTCTAAGGGGGGTGGCAACTAAGGATATTTTGGAAGCAGCTACTTGGAGTTCAGTGCATACTTTCTCTAAGCATTATCACCTTCCTATCTACTCTAAGTCTAGGGCTGGTTCTGCCACAGCTGTCTTGCAAGGCATGTTGTCAGCTCCTGCTTCTTTATGATTTGCCAGCCTCCCTTACCTCTGCTTTGGGATTCTACCCAATAGTTAGGACTGCAGCAATGGGGAAGCGAAGAACATAGTACAGTTTTGTACCTACCATAAATGTAGATGTTCGAGGATCCCATTGCTGCAGTCCAATTTACCCTCCTTCCCCTCTGTCTTTAGGGGTGGTTGTGTAGGTGAGGTTACATGCTTATATTTTTGTATATATTCTTGTATATATTGTACATATTTTTGGTGCAGGTATTTTGGGCCTTGTCTTTTTAGGGTCTTCTGACATCTGGGGCAAGAAAAGACTGAGGATATGACGTCGGTCATGCGCATTAGTACCCTGACGTACTGACGTCAGTCTAATGCGCCCTGACCGACGTCAGCCTTATACTCTGGTATTCGGGCCGACTGGATGCGGACTATACCCAATAGTTAGGACTGCAGCAATGGGATCCTCGAACATCTACATTTATGGTAGGTACAAAACTGTACTTTCCCCCTCGTCTTTCGCTGTGGTGGAGAGGGTACTGTTGAGTACATCCAGGCCTCCGGTCCTGGCTTCGGCTCACCCCTGCACTCCCTCTCAGCTGGTCCTGGCTCCCCTCACCCGGCCTTCGGGGCAGCCTGCTTCAGCGCCTCTAGGTGTTCCATTGGAACAGGATATTGTTGGTGAGGACTCCTCGGACAGCCCCCCCGAGGGGGTTCCTCGCAAGGCGAAGTGCAAAAGGAGGCACGTGGACTCCCCTGAGTCCCTCACTGAAGATACGGACTTGGATGAAGGGGAAGGCTCCCCAAGGTCACCCCCTGAGGATGTCTCCTTTGGAGACATCATGGAAATGCTCAGAATCGGGGGGGGGGGTCTGCCCCCAAGGCTTCCTCCGACGAGTCCGTATTCCTAGAGGGGTTCGAGGCAGGGCCATCTACCTCTTGGATGTCCCCTCCCCCCGACCCCTTGATGGATCTTATAGCCACTAGGGCTTGGAGGGAGCCGGACACTGTAGAGCCTGTTCCCAAGTGCCCGGACAAAATCTTGAGCCCTCCGTCAGAGAGAACCCATTGGAGCAAAGGTCCCCCTGTGGATGCCATGTTGGTGGCGGCAGCCACCAAGAGAGAGTTGGCTCAGGAGAGCCCCACGGTTCATCCGCCGAGCAAGGAGTCTCGTGCGATGGACCGCCTTGGGAAGCGGGCCTTCAGTTCAGTGACCTTCTCCATGAGGGCCATAAACTATATGGCACATGTCATTCGGATACAGCGGGATCTAATTAAAGAATAAGCTGCTTCCCCCCAAGGTCCATGTCAGAAGGGGACAAGCAACTGTACTCCTCCTGAATGTCCACCCTACGTTCTATTTCCAACACCTCTATGCAGCTTTTGTCTCACGCCACTGAGGGAGCCGCTAGAGCAGGTGGAGTCGGGCTGGTCATGAGGAGGCAAGCCTGGCTCCGACATTGTGACTTCTCGGAACCCTTTAAGGAGTCATTTGCAAATGCCTCTTTTGATGGTTCTGCATTGTTTGGCAAAACCGTTCGTGACACCCTTGTCCAGAGCGAGAAAGACGGGAAGACGTTGTCTGCCGTCAGAGTCCGCTTCTCTTCTCCCCAGAGGTCCTTTGCCAAGAACCAAAAGGGTCAGAAGAAGATGTGGTTCCGGAAATCGCATCAATCCCAGTCTGCTCCGGACAACCAGTCCTCTCGTGGCAGAGGAGGACAGGGAGGACGCCGCCCTAGAGGCAGAAGGGGTCCCAGGAATTTTGGGTCCAGAGAACCTTTCTCTGAGAGGCCCACGCAGAACCCCTGAGGGGTTACCCGGCTGCTCCACTCTGGAGGCAGTCGGGGGACGTTTTTCGAGGCACCTAGCAATGTGGGAGTCCATAACAACGGATCACTGGGTGCTTCATGTTATATCCAGAGGCTACCAAATTCCCTTTCTTGTAACCCCCAGAATCAGAAGCCTCCCCGATGTACCACCTAATCAGAGGGAGGCGGCTGCTGCAGAAATTCAGCAGCTCTTACAAAAAAGAGCCATCCAGCCCGTCCCCCCAGATCAGCTCGGATCAGGTTTTTACTCCAGGTTCCTTCTGGTGCCAAAAAAGACGGGGGACGCGAGGCCCATCCTGGACCTCTCTCTCTTGAACCTGGCAGTACCAAAAGTAAAGTTCCGGATGGTCACACTGCAATCTATTCTCCCTCTACTGCGGGAGAACGACTGGATGTGCTCGATAGACCTCAAGGATGCATGCTATCACATTCTCGTAGACAGACACTCCAGGAGGATTCTTCGCTTCTGGCTGGGAGCCAGCCATTTCCAGTTCAGGCCCCTTCCCTTCGGTCTCACCTCAGCCCCCAGGGTGTTCACCAAGGTCTTGGCAGCGATAGCGGCCCACCTGAGACTCCAGGGAATTCAGGTCTTTCCGTACCTGGACGGCTGGCTCCTTACCGCCCCAACAAGGCATCTTCTTTGCTCATGCAGGGATTATTTCCTCAATCTGGCTCCACTCCTAGGCTTGACCATCAACATGGCCAAATCCTCCCTGGCTCCTACACAAGTATTGGATTTCATAGGTGCGAGGTTGGACTCCAGACTGATGCTTGCCTTCTTGACTCCAGATCGGCTTCAGAACCTGAGGTTGCACGTGCAGGCCATCCTTCAACTTCAAGCTCCTTCGGCGGAATTGGTCCTGAGGACTCTATGGTCCATGGCAGCAGCAATTCCGCTGCTGCCATTGGCCCGGCTGAATATGAGGGTCGTACAGTGGACCCTCCAGGTACAATGGTCCCTATCTCGCAATCCCGTGTCTCATCCCATTCTCTTAAGCAGGGTCTGCAAAAGGTCACTCGTGCGGTGGCTCCAGTCCTCCAATCTCCACACGGGACGCCCCTTCTCGCTGCCTCCGCCAGTCGCCACAGTGACCACGGACGCTTCTCACCTGGGGTGGGGGGGGCACTATTCGGGCAGAACAGTCCAAGGCATGTGAAACGACATAGAGACCTCATTGCATATCAACATCCTGGAGATGAGGGCGGTGCTTTTGACGTTGCAAGCACTTCACAACCCTCTTCCGGCGGGGACGATTGCAGTACAGACGGACAACATGTCCGTTGTCTGGTACATCAACAAACGGGGGGGACCAGGTCTTATCCTCTCTGCTGCAAGGCCATGATAGTGTGGGAATGGGCGATATCCACCAACCTCTTTCTCATCGCAATGCACATTCCGGGACTGTCCAACATTTTAGCGGACAGGCTCAGTCATACTATCCTGACTCCTTACGAGTGGTCTCTCAATCCTCTAGTGGCAGAGCAAGTATTTGCCCGATGGGGGTGACCTTGTTGCGATCTTTTTGCCTCTCCCTCAAATACCAAATGCAACGATTACTTTGCTCTGATCCCCCCTCCGGGGGAGTCCCCGAGAGACACTCTAGTCCATGCTTGGCCTCCCGGTCTGCTTTATGCTTACCCGCCTCTGCCCCTGATGTTGAAACTATTGCAGAAAGCCAGTCAGTTGGGGAGCAAAATGATCCTCATTGCCCCATTCTGGCCTCGTCAGACGTGGTTCCCTTACCCTATGGTCTCACCTGATTCATTCGCCCTCGATTCTGGATCCCCTCCCAGATCTTATTTCACACTCCCTGGGTCTCCCGACTCCGAACCTGGTCAACCTAAAGCTGACTGCTTGGTTGCTCCAGTTCCACTCCTGATAAGGTCTCCCGGAATCTCATCACCAGTCAAAGCCATTCTAGTAGCAGCTCACAAGCCTTCCACCAGAAGGGTTTATCGGAGTAAATGGAAACGTTTTTCCATTTGGGTAGAGCACCGTCATTTAGATCCCTTTACGGCGCCGGTAGCATCAGTTCTAGATTTTTCTAACTTCTCTCTTTCACCAGGGGGCTAGTTCTTCCACGGTCAAGGTACATCTTGCAGCAGTTTCACACTATCATGTAGGGCAGGAGTCAGACCCTCTTATTACTTCCAAACTGTGTAAGACCTTCCTTAAGGGTACCTTCCTCCTCAGGCCCCCGGTCAAAGAGGTGGTACCTCCATGGGATTTATCCCTAGTTTTACAGGCCTTGACTAGCCCCCCTTTCGAGCCGACGGCCACTGTTGATCTCAAATACCTCTCTTGGAAAACGGCCTTTTTGGTGGCCATAACTTCAGCCAAGAGGGTCTCGGAACTCCAGGCTCTCTGTGTCAAACCACCGTATTTGGTCTTCCACCCAGACAGAGTTCACCTCAGGATCAATCCGTCTTATCTACCTAAGGTATCTTCGGAAGCTAACATTAATCAATCTATTAATCTTCCAGTATTCTTCCCCAACTATCAAAACAAAGGAGAATATAAGCTGCACTCTTTAGACGTGCACAGACAACTATGTTTTTATATTCATCGAACTACGTCATAGGCAATCCGATCAGTTTTGTCTCCTTTGCCAAAAACAACTTCGGCAAGTCGGTTTCTAAAGTTACCCTCTCCCGATGGATATCTAGTTGTATTCTCTTAGCATATCACAGCTTGGGAAGGTCTGCACCTCAGGGAGTCTGTGCTCATTCTACTAGGGCCGTTGCTACATCGGCTGCTTTCAAGGCTAGGGTTTCTCTGGATGACATTTGTTCCGCAGCCACTTGGGCTTCATCTCGTACCTTTATCAGCCACTACAAAGTAGATGTTGTCTCCCGAGGTAGGGCGTCTTTTGGCTCTGCAGTGCTCCGGAATATTCTTCCATGAGGCCACCCAAGATTTAGGTAGCTGGGGACTCCCTCCCAAAGGTTGCTGACAAATTAAGTTCCTACTTCAGATTAAGAAGTTATGTACTCACCATAACGTTCCATCTGAGTAGGTATCTTCATTTGTCTGCAACCATCCCCCCCTCCTTCCCCCGGACCAATATGATCCTACCTGGGGTTCTTTAGATTAGTTCCCTCTGGGACACAGTATTAGCTGTGCTATGGGGCAAACTTGATCTGAGGTCAGTCAGGGTTGGTAGGGGATTATGGGTAAAGGGAGGAGCTAGGAACTTGGATCTATGCTGTGATAGAAGTTGCCGGCTCGGATCCGAGTTCGGATCCGTATCCCAAAGGTTGCAGATAAATGAAGATACCTACTCAGATGGAATGTTATGGTGAGTACATAACTTTTTATTACCCTCATTCCCTGCCTGCAACAGGAGTTTCAATGGTGGGCACAGGCCTGTCACCACATCAAGGGACAGCCATTCACTTTACCCACAGCCAGGCAGGCACTAACAACAGATGCATCAGATTATGCCTGGGGAGGGCCCACATAGCAGGAAAATGTATTCAGGGCACATGGCCCGCAAGCCAAAT
The DNA here is from genome assembly GCF_019279795.1 of Protopterus annectens. Taxonomy (NCBI): domain Eukaryota; kingdom Metazoa; phylum Chordata; order Ceratodontiformes; family Protopteridae; genus Protopterus; species Protopterus annectens. Next base: position 1,011,296,392 of record NC_056743.1, on the reverse strand, counting down.
GCACCTTCATATCAATCAAAAAGAGATGCTAGCTGTTCAGAATGCCCTGACAGCGTTCAAGGATCTACTTCATCCAGGACAGCTACTGCTAAGGACGGACAGTACTACAGTCATGTGGTACATAAGCAGGGAGGTGCACTTTCCTACCCCCTCTGCAGACAAGCCATGACTATGTGGAACACAGCATTGACTTATCAAGTACACCTGCAAGCACAATTCCTGCCAGGAAAGACAAGGACTCTGGCAGATGAACTAGGAACCTCATGGATCCTCACGAGTGGAAACTGGATCCACAAATCTTCAGAACGATGACAAGAAAATGGGGATGCCCAGACATGGATCTATTTGCCTCCCCTCACAACTGTCAACTACAGAGATTCTGCACAAGGACTTATCACAAGCAAGCATGGAAAGTGGATGCTCTATCATTCAGCTGGAAAACCCTTACAGTATATGCCTTTCCTTCACTGCCTCTCCTCACCAAGGTACTCCTAAAGGTCAGACAAGAGAAGCCAAAAATGATACTGATTGCCCCAGACTGGCCCCGCCAGCAGTGGTACCCAATCCTAAAGAGCTTGTCTCAAGGCCCAGCCTGGACCTTACCTCAAATTAGTCACTTCTGAACAAACAAAACAATGAGATCCTGCACAGCCAGCTCAGAACCCTAAATCTGGTAGCATGGCGGATAATGTAACCATTCAGAACACACCTCTCTCTATGGATGTTATTTTGGATGCCAGGAGGCCCAGCACCATAAGATGTTATGCAGAAAAATGGAAGAGATTCTATGCTTGGAACCAGGCACAAGGAATTGACACGCTTGTACCAAATATCCCTCAGATTTTACAATACTTAACTGAGATGCTGGACACAAAGGCCTATCCTTTTCATCAGTTAAGATCCATGCCTCTGCCATTTCAGCTCATTTCAGTACGGACCCACCAATTTTTTCACATCCACTGCTAAGGCAGTACCTCAGAGGGACCAAAAACATAAGACCTCCAAGGAGAGTGCCAGTACCTGCATGAGACCTCAGTTATTTCTTGGAAAAACTCACACTGCCTCCTTTTGAGCCAGCCAATACAGCTGAGATAAAATTATTATCATGGAAAACAGCTCTACTCCTGTCAACCTCAGCAAGAAGAGTCTCAGAGTTACAGGCACTAATAGCTGTGGAACCTTTCATAATTTTCCATCCAGACAGGGTTTCTCTGAGGGACAAACCCAATGTTTATGCCTAAGGTAGTGTCCAGTGTGGCCCTTAACCAAACCATTCATTTGCCTACCTTTTATCCAAACCCACAGAATAAGGGTGAAAGACTTTCTTTGGACATACACAGACAGCTACGCTTCTACTTGGACAGAACTAAAGCTTTCAGAAAGACTGAGCAACTCTTAGTGGCATATGCTGCAGGATCACAAGGAAAGGCCATCTCAAAGCAGACTATTTCGAAATGGATAGACCACTGCATTCAATTCTGTTACTCACAACATCGCAAATCAGTGCCTGTGGGCATTAGGCCACATTCAACCAGAGCAGCAGCCTTCCTCAGAGGAGTACCAACCAAAGACATTTTAGAGGCTGCAACTTGGACTTCAGTGCACACTTTTACAAAGTGCTACCACTTTCTAAACCCAGAGCAGGCTATGCCACTGCAGTTCTGCAGGGCCTCATAGCCACTCGTAATTCTATCTAGACCCAGCCACCCAACCTCAGCTTTGGGATTCAACCCAAGTGTAATGACTGCAAAAGTAAAACACGATGAACATAGTACAGTTGTGTACCTACCATAAATTTAGATGTTCGAGTGTATTCACTGTTGGAGTCCAGGTTACCCACCCACCAGCCCCTTTCTTTGCTGGGACTTATCTGTACTTCTCTATTCTATACAACCCATGTGATGTATTTGCTTGTAGATGAAGGTAATGTTTTATTTTAGTGCATGCTTTTTTATTGGCATCATTTTTAGCATACCCTTTTGGGGACACCTGACATCTGGGGCAAGAAAAACTGAAGAAAATGGCGTCGGCTGCATCTTTTATACCCCTGGCGCACTGACGTCAGGGAAGAGGTGACAGCAACCGACGTCGGACCAAGACTTTGGAATTCAGGCCGAATGCGAGTAGCCTGCCAGCAGGGTAACCGACTGCGGGTAGCCTACCAGCAGGATAACCCAAGTGTAATGACTGCAACAGTGAATACACTCGAACATCTACATTTATGGTAGGTACACAACTGTACTTTCTCTCTCTTCTAAGTATCAGGGCTTTTCAGCCTGTCTCAGCAGAAGAAAGGGGGCAACGTTTTTACTCAAGACTTTTCCTGGTTCCCAGAAAAGACAGCTCCTGGTGTTCCTATAATGGATCTCTCTATTCTAAACACATTTTTGGTAATCCCAAAATTCAAAATGCAAGCAGGTTTTATTAGGTATTATTAGGTTTCAGTAAATTTTGTTATATATATTTTTTAATATTCTTAACAGTTATCAATGTATTCCTTGAGTGAGATTTGTTGCAGCGCCTTTAAGAAGTGATATACCTTTTGGCGCCAAAAAGTTATTTTAAATGGATAGAACGCTTTCACTAGCAGTTCTGAGGAAGACCAGTATCATATGGTTGAAAGCGCTAAACTGCTTTTGGCGTTTTGCTAGTTTTTGTGTGCTATGACAGTTTAGAGTTCTGTTTTTATTATTTTTCAATTGTTGTCGTTTGTTGTACGTCCTGGCGTTATGTGGATTAAATTGAGTGACTAAAAGAAAATACGTGGTGTCTACCTGAATTGTGTCGCTTATCGGTGGTACCGGAGATCTTTTGGGTGGTTTGCACTACACTAATTGTTGGCTTCAGATGTCATCTCCTACTTCGGCAGCCTCCGGCGAGGACGTTGGTAGCACACGCACTTCTGTGAATCCAGCGCCAGTGGTACACAATGATACAGCACCGGACAGCAAACACAATTTGGAAGCGTTCAATTCTGAACTAAGTGAGTTAAGAGGTGAGGTTAAACATTTGACCGCACTTGTTACCAGACTTTTATCGGGGGTTACGGAACCTAACCAGCTTGTTTTGCCACCATTATCAAACAACACAAATGAGTATAAGAGCAATTTAGCTAGATCTGTACGAGGTTTATCTTGTCCCACTGCAACTAGTTCAGGAGGGTTAAATCCGACTAACAAAGGACAAGCTACTCATTCATGTATGAATTATGATATGGACAAGAACAATCATAATGACTGTCATGACAATTCAGATCATATAGGTGAGCATTTCAATGAAAGTATTGAAATACCCAATGGTCAAAAATCCAGACATAACAGTCATCGACAAGGTTTGGATATTACTGCACCGTTATCCAGTAGTAATATCAACATTTCTGATTTTACATTTGATTTTTCCTTATACGACTATGACCTTGAAGCTAAGAGGACAGGCACAAAACGTAAAAGATTACCACCTATCAGGACATATTCGACTGTGACAGCTAATAAAGTTGAACATACTGGGAATGGGTCCGACAAGCACAACAAATCATTGCATCCTGTGGTTGGTCCCACAACCAGGATGGACAGTTCGGACTTATTCAACAAATTTCTTTCGTTTGACTTTTTTGTTGATAGTGTCGAAGCATCGGATAACATAGTTCCTTTACAAGGCGGAAGCAATAGGAATGAGACTGTTAGTTTAAAGACTATGATTTACTCCTTGGGGAAGAAACTCAAAACCATCAATGGACTTAAAGTGGATAATATGTTTTTACAAAAATGTTTAGATGACAAGATTGTTCCCAAAGGGTTAAGATTTTTCAAGTTACCCTTAGGTATAGATTTGACTGATTCTGGTATAAAAGAATTCAATAATTTTTTTGATGTATGTGGTTTCAATTTTATCAGTTTATTAATGAAGTATCATGATGAGAGACTGAGTAAGTTTATTCATGAAGTGGAAGTCTTAAACACAGATAGTCAATGATTTACTGTTTAAAGATTGGGAAAAATTATATAATAAGCAATATTTTGAAGCTAAAAAATGGGCAAATACCTTATGCAAGAGGAAATTTGATAAAATCAAGAGGGATAGAGAACAATATCAACGACAACTGGCATTTGTGTGGCCGAGAAAACGGAATTATGAAGCGGGCCAACACAAAGGGGGAAGTAATTATGACCAAGATGAAATATTGGGAGATGATACCCAAATTGATTATGTAGAAAATCAGGGTATTCAGCATCATCCGGATTTTCGAACACAACGGAGGGACAATTACCCACCATACCAAAGAAGGGGTTCAAGGTCATTTGCCAGGGGGAACCGGCAAGGGGGATTGCCCCAACACCGTTATTAACTAGCAATTTAAATACAGTGAATACTGTAACTACACACACCACTTATTTAGGAGACAGCTACCATGAAGACAATATGATGGATGTTGATAATGAGATAGTAGTCAAAGGTAAGGTCTCATCTTACCGACATTTTAATATTTATAATTACACGGACTTACAGATTAATAAAGTACATTTCAACTTATTTGAGAAGGGGCTGAAATTTATACCCAACCCTAAGTTTTCTTTAACAGATGTACTGATAGATTTTAAAAAATATATTAGGAAAATCAACTTGGAAGTTTTTTTTAAAGATAAAAGTATTATGAAAGGTAACAATACAGAATGTGATGATACTATTGGTTGCAATTTATCTATTAGGAGTAAGTTTACACCTCCGAATCACCCTATTATTGACACCTTTGACAAGGTTGTCACAAGGGAGATATACAGCGAGTATAACCAACTTAAGAACTTGAAGGAATTTAACAACTTGACATTGGATGAAATGGGATTACTCCAATCTCTGAGAAGTAATAATACTATAAGATTGATGAAACCCGATAAAGGGGGGGGGCATTGCAATTTATGATAATATGACTTACATACAAAAAATTTATGATATTTTACACAATACAGGGAATTATGTAACAATTTCTAGGAATGAATTACACATTGCCTACCGTAGGATTGATTCCTATATTGAAGAATATTTATTGGATGGGAGAATTACCAACGAGATATATAAATTTATCAAAGTAGAATACCCTAAGTTAGCTACCATGGTGGGCATTCCTAAGATTCATAAAGATATCAATGACCCTCCACTCAGACCTGTAGTTTCGGGTAGTTATTCGAAAACTTTCAAGATGGGGAAGTTCATTGACACAATTTTGAAAAACATCTATACACTTATTCCGCACATGGTTAAGGACTCGTGGTGTTTCCTTTCCAAGTATCCAGTTTCTAACATAGAGAACACTAATCCTAAATTTATAATCACTATAGATGTGATTGATTTGTTCTCATGTATTCCTAAGGATGAGGGGCTAGAAGCTTTCTCTAACAGCTTGAGGAGGCACACTGACTTAGAATGGGACACTATTTGTCTTTTAACGGAAATTATGTCAATGGTCTTAGATAATAACTTCATTTATTTTGAAGGTGAAATATTTAGGCAGACTAGGGGCGTAGCGATGGGAGCGGCTTGCGCCCCCATCTATGCTAATTTAGTTATGCTTAATTGGGAGGATGAAGTTTTATTTAAGAACCCATATTTTTCTAATGTCATTTACTACTCCAGATTTCTGGATGATTTGTATATGTTGTGGCAAGGGAGTAAGGAAGATTTGCAAACTTTTATGGAATTTATCAATAGCAGTAGTGATTATTTAAAGTTTACGCATGATATTGATTCAACAGGTTTGCCATACCTGGATACTTTGGTAACTCATTGTGATGGGAAAGTGACTTCCAATATACACAGGAAGATCACTTTTTCCAATAATTACTTGGACTATACCAGTTGTCATCCTCCTAAGGTTAAATATAATGTCTTTAAAGGACAATGTATCAGAGCCGCAAGGATGGTCTCTGAGCTAACAGATATGGAAAAAGAACTAACACAAATCCAAAGATATTTTTCGCAACGGGGTTATCCTGGAAGTATGATGGAAGAAATTATTTCATACATTTTAGAACACTGGGGTACCAAGTATAAACCACTTTTGGGGTCAGGAGATATTCAAATTTTTCCTAATTTGAACAATAAAGGTGTGGGACCCAGTTATTTAAGGGCTTGCATTTTACCTTACAATATTGGTACTGACAAAATTAAACAAATTATTCTTAAGTTTTGGTATTTGATAAGTAGTGACCAATATTTAGTCAACATATTGGGTAATAAACCAAAATTTGTATATAGGATGGGTAACAACATGAAAAAATTATTAGAACATCACACAGAAGATAATAGGAAGACTACATCTTATATAGGCAGCAGGAAATGTGGTTTCTGCAATTACTGCAAATATATGTATTGTGACAATAAAATTATATTAGAGAACGGACATAAAAGTATCATTAAATGCAAAAATGGGAACTGCAATACTAAACAAGTTATATATCTAGCCAAGTGTAATTCTTGTGAGGCATTTTATGTGGGGCGAACTGAACGTAGTCTAAAAAAGCGTATATACAACCATCTATACAGCATTAGGGTGAAGGATTTAACTAACGCTCTGTATAGACACGTCCATTCGTTAGGTGCAGAACGCACTTTCAAGTTTTTAATATTGGAGGTAATTCCTAGCAATCCTAGGGGAGGTGATGTTAAAGGGTTGATAGCATTCAGAGAGGCTTGGTGGCAATTGTATTTAGATGCCACCAGCCCACCTGGACTGAATGATAATATATCTATCAAAAGTTTATTATTTTAGTACAAACATTGGTTAAAATATTGGGTGATTGATATACAGAATGCACACATTATATCATGTATATCATATTAATTATTACAGTAGTACCTATATATTTTGAATATATTGATCGCATGAAATTAATCTAATTATTTATTTTTTCATTTATTCTGTCATTTTTTAGGAATTAGTGCATCTAGTATCAATAGATTTAATTATATATATATCTTTCATATCCAAGTACAATTTATGTATTTATTAGTTTGTGTAATATTTTATTAACATTTTATTAATATTGTAACATTTTTATTTATTTTATTCAATATTGACATGGCTACTATTATAATATGTCACATGGAGTGAATTCAATTAATATCTATGTTTATGTGTGCAAAGCAAGCAGGTTTTATTAGGTATTATTAGGTTTCAGTAAATTTTGTTATATATATTTTTTAATATTCTTAACAGTTATCAATGTATTCCTTGAGTGAGATTTGTTGCAGCGCCTTTAAGAAGTGATATACCTTTTGGCGCCAAAAAAGTTATTTTAAATGGATAGAACGCTTTCACTAGCAGTTCTGAGGAAGACCAGTATCATATGGTTGAAAGCGCTAAACTGCTTTTGGCGTTTTGCTAGTTTTTGTGTGCTATGACAGTTTAGAGTTCTGTTTTTATTATTTTTCAATTTTTGTCGTTTGTTGTACGTCCTGGCGTTATGTGGATTAAATTGAGTGACTAAAAGAAAGTACGTGGTGTCTACCTGAATTGTGTCACTTATCGGTGGTACCGGAGATCTTTTGGGTGGTTTGCACTACACTAATTGTTGGCTTCAAAATTCAAAATGCTAACACTTCAACAACTGCCTCCTGTGCTAGGCAAAGATGCCTGGTTGGCAACCTTAGACTTAAAGGAAGCTTACCTGCACATTACAATAAGGGAATCTTGCAGGAAATACCTACGCTTCAGAGCAGGCTCCATCAGTTTTCTGCACTTCCCTTTGGCTTATCTACTGCACCCAGGGTATTCACAAAGTGTCTAGCTCCAGTCATTGCATTTTGCAGGCAAAGAAATATTCAAATATATACACATACCTGGACGATTGTCTAATTCAGGCAGAAAGCCAGGACATGCTACTAAAACATCTGGCATTTGTAAAGAAACTTCTAACCTCACTGGGGTACACCATAAATGAAAAGAAATCTCATCTAGTACCCTGCCAACAAACTGTATTCCTGGGAGCAAGCTTGAACACAACTTCCCAGATGGCTTACCTCATGCCAGAGAAACAAGTTTATTTGACAGCCTACTTCAAACTACTGGCCACAAAGACCCAGCTATCTGCAAGGAAAATCCTGCAGCCCTGGGTTTCATGGCCTCCTGCATTCTTCTAATTCCATATGCAAGACTGCTTATGAGAAAACTACAATGGTATCTAAAAAGCCTATGGTGTCAACATTCTCAGGACCTGGAATCAATGATTCCTATCATTCCTTGCATAAAGACAGAGTTTCTTTGGTGGGCAGAGGCCTGCTACCACAACAAGGAGCTCCCATTCACTCCACCCCCTGCCACCCAAACACCGAGTCAGATGCACCTGCATATCAATCGAAAAGAAATGTTACCTGTACAGAATTCCCTGTCAGCCTTATAGGACCACATTCTTCCAGGGCAATTATTGGTAAAGACAGACAACACCACTGTTATGTGGTACATAAACAAGCAGGGGGGAACCTACTCGTACCCTCTCTGCACACTAGCCATGGCTTTGTGAAACACAGCCTTGAGCTGCTAAGTACAGCTACAACCTCAATTCCTGCCAGGCAAGCTAAATTCACTGGCTGACGACCTAAGCAGAAATCTCATGGACCCACACAAGTGGAAACTGGAACCAAAGATATTCAGCCTTTTGAGAAACAAATCAGGGAATCCAGAGATAGACCTGTTTGCCTCCCCTCTTAGCTACCAATTGGACAAATTCTGCACAAGGACTTCCCACAGTCAAGCTTGGAAAGTGGATGCCCTGTCCTTCACCTGGGAAAGCCTCTCAGTTTATGCCTTTCCCCCTCTGCCTCACCTCTCGAAAGTTCTGCTAAAGATCAAACAGAACAAATCAAGGACAATACTGATTGCACTAGACTGGCCACGCCAGAATTGGTACCCCCTCTTGTGCAGTTTGTCACTGCTGGAACAATGGCACCTGCCTCAGACCCCTTCCCTGCTGTCCCAGTAGGAGGACCAAATTTTGCACCCTCAACTTCAAACCCTGAACCTTGCAGCCTGGCTAATTCCTTGAGCTCTCCAATAACATCCCTCAGTAAGCAGGTGCTAGATGTCATTCTGGAGGCAAGGAGGCCTAGTACTAGAAAATCCTATGCTGAAAAGTGGGAAAGATACTGTTCCTGGAACCAGACTCAGTGGATGGGCACAACAGTGCCCAGCTTACCGCATATTCTTCAGTACTTGACTGAGATGCTCCACAAGAGCCTTTCCTTCTCGTCAATTAAAATTCATGCCTCTGCCATTTCAGCTCATTATAATACTGAACCACCCCTCTTCTCTCACCCTTTGCTAAAGCAATTCCTCAGAGGGGCCAAAAATTTAAGATCACCCAGGAGAGCCCCTACTCCAGCCTGGGACTATAACTTTATTGGTAAAGCTTGAAATTCATTTCTTGGAAAACAGCCTCCCTTCTAGCCATCACTTCAGCTAGAAGAGTGTCTGAATTATAGGCCTTCATGGCAGTGGAGCCATTCATAATCTTCCATGCAGACAGGGTGTCCCGCAGGACCGATCCTTCCTTTATGCCCAAGGTGGTGTCTATTGTGGCCCTTAATCAGTTCATTCATTTGCCTACTTTTTTCCCAAATCCACAAAACAGGAGAACCAATACTGCACTCTTTGGACATGCACAGGCTACTTTGATTTTATTTGGAGACGACTAAGCCTCTCAGAAAATCTGAACAGCTGCTAGTTGGCTTTATTGCAGGGGCAGAGGGGAAGGCCATTTCAAAGCAAACCATATCTAAATGGATAGCACACTGCATCCATTTCTGCTACAAGCACCATGGAAAACCTACCCCACAGGGGATAAGAACACATTCCACTAGGGCTACATCTTTCTCTACTACATTTCTCAGAGGAGTTCCTGCCATGGACATCCTGGAAGCTGCAACCTGGAGCTCTGTACACACTTTCACCAAGCATTACCACTTGCCTATCTTTTCTAAATCCAGAGCTGGATTTGCCACAGCAGTCTTACAGGGCCTGATTGCCAGTCCTAATGCTTCTTAATCTACCTCCACCCTTCCTTAGCTTTGGGAGTCAACCCAAATTTGATGACTGCAGCAGTGAAACACGAAGAACATAGTACAGTTGTGTACACTTACCATAAATGTAGATGTTCGAGTGTATTCACTGTTGCATTTCTGGTTACCCTCCCTCCAGCCCCCTGATTCTTTGCTTTCGCCTATCCTTTTTGGTTTGGCATATCTTACACTGTGTTTTGCTTTTTGTTGGGGATGTTCCACACCATATAATTGCTTCCTATTTTGGGGGCACCTGACATCTGGGGCAAGAAAAACTGATGTAATGGCGTCGGCTGCATGTTTTATACCCCTGACGTCATGGAAGAAGCGACAGCACCCGATGCAGAAATCCAAAGACTCTGATATTTAGGCCGGCTGAGGGCTACCTGCAGGCAGATAACCCAAATGTGATGACTGCAACAGTGAATACACTCGAACATCTACATATATGGCAAGTGTACACAACTCTACTATTCTTATCACTCCTTACTGGCCTCATCAGATTTGGTTCCCCTTTCTCGGGCCTCACCTTTTGGACGATCCATGGACTCGACCCAGTACCAGACCTTCTGACACACATGCCAGGCACCTTCCATCCGTGCCTCCACACCCTCAACTTGACAGCATGGCTGCTCCACTTCCATCCCTGGTCAGGCTTCATGATTTCTCACCTGCAGTTACTCGTATCCTCATGTCTTCCCACAAGCCTTCTATAAGAAAATTATACATTAGCAATTGGAAAAGATTTTCTGTCTGGGCAAACGATAGAAACATAGATCCTTACACAGCCTCGATTCCTTTGATGTTAGAATTCCTAACTGAACTTTTTCATCCAGGATCAGCTGCTGCTACAATCAAAGTTCAATTGGCAGCGTTCTCCAATTTTCATTTGGGACAACATTAACCTAATCTTATGGCTCACATATTGTGTAAATCTTTACTAAAAGGCACTACTTTGCTGAGACCTCCCTTTCAGGAACCTATATCTCCTTGGGATCTAAATTTCATTCTGTCCAAACTTACTTCCCCACCGTTTGAACCCGCACATACTTGTGAATTGAAGTTCCTTTCATGGAAGTCCGTTTTTCTAGTAGCTGTTACATCTGCCAGAAGTGTCAGAGTTACAAGCACGGTCAGTAAACCTCTTTTATCTTTCATAGAGACGGTTTCCCTTCATACAAATCTGTCCTTTATCCCCAAGGTTTGCTCTCAATCTAATTTGAATCAAACTATCAAACTTGCCAGTCTTTTATCCTAATCATTCAAACAGTGCAGAATATAAGTTTCTTCAACATGATGTTCACAGACAGTTAAGGTTCTATCTACATAGAACCAAAGAGCTTAGAAGATCAAACCAATTGTTTGTATCTTTTCCTGAGACAAGAAAATATATGCCACTTTCTAGGATTACATTATCAAACTGGATCTCAAATTGTATTTAGTTTATTTACTCTTCCAATGGCAAGGAACTCCCATTTAAAATTTAAGCTCATTCTACCAGATCTGTAGCCACAGCTGCTGCTTTTTAAGCCACAGTCCCAATTGTCAATATATGTGCAGCAGCAACTTGGGCTAGCAGTCATACTTTTATTACTCATTACAAATTGGATTTGGCCTCTAGGGGTAGAGCCTACTTTGGTTCCACGGTCCTTAGGAGTATATTTCTGTGAGCCACCCTAGATAAAGGTGCTAGGGACGCTTGCTCATATGTAAGAATGAAGGCGTGATAGGACTACAGAACATAAAGAAGTTATGTACTCACCATAACATACCATGTTTGTAGTCCATTTCGCCCTTCATTCTTACGAACCCACCCACCTACCCCCGTCCATGTATCCTTGGAGGATCTGGAGACAAGATGGTATTTATCTTCTGTAGGGTGGAGACCTTTCATCTTTGTTGTTCCTTGTGGAAATACTTTCTATCACTTACAAGATCTGGAGAATGTTCATCGTGCATGCAGCTGCAGTCATAACAGATGGGTTTTCCTGCCGTCAGGCGGGTCCTCGGTCAGCCGAATTCCAAAGTCTAGGTGCGGCGTCGGATGTCGTCGCTTCTTCCCTGACGTCAGTGCGACAAGGGTATAAAAGAACCAGCCAACGCCATTTTCTTCAGTCTTTCTTGGCGCGCGGTGCCCGAAGCAGAAGCATTTCGCAAGTGCCGGTCGGCCCGCTCCTGAGATTACGAATATTTTCAACCGAAGACTTCTTGAAAGCTAAGTACCCCGTTGGGGAAACTTTTCTTGCCTCAGACCGATGTCAGACAAAGTTAATAATTGCATTTCATGTGGGAAGCAAATACCGCATAAGGATTTCCATTCCCTGTGTATTTCTTGCTTAGGCCCAGACCACGATGTCTCGGCCTGTCGTTTTTGTGCTTCATTCAAATGACGCACTATTAAGCGTCGGGCGGAGTTCGCCCAACACTATTTTGGCAAAAAGTTTAATTACATGATGTTGCCGGATACTACGACTCCAGTTTTGAGTAAAAGACGCAAAGATAAAGGACCGACATACGAGGTCCGCGACTTCTACCGACACCACACTAAAGCAGACTACAGGTGCTCCGGTTCTCAGCGAGGCGCTTCAATAGCGGTGTCTTCTGTACCCGAGGTCGCAGGCTCTTCGGCCCACACCTCGACTACAGATACCGAAGCCACTGTTGGCGGGGAAACTCAGAGTTTAGATAGGCCTGCCTCCTCTCAAGGTGTCTTCAGGCCCTCTTCTTCTTTTTCCATTAAGGCTTTCTCTAAATCTAAAGCAGCTGTGCATACTAAAAGACAAGCTCCACAGGGGCCCAATCAAGGCCCCATGCCTAAAAAGCAGATGCTAAAAATGGCTGAGGATTTGATTACTCTTATCAGGGGTTCTCAACCCCCCTCGGACAAAAGGCCCAGAGTGGAGGAAGAATACCCTTCCTCGGACCAGGCCTCCATTACTTCAGAACATTCTGAGGACCAGGAACATTCATACTCCCCTTTTGAAGATTCTGATGCAGAGGAGTCCATCCCCTCTGTCTCCCCCCCTGATGATTTCTCTTTTGGGGAAACCTTGCATACCTTGAGGGAACACTTCCACTGGGAAGGCCAAGAGTACTCAGACTCCAAGAAAAGGCTCAGGGATTTTCTCTTGCTCCCTCAGCACAGGCCTCTGGCTATATCTCCTGTCTTGGACATACTAGATGATGTGTATTCGGAGGCCAGCCTTAACCCAGATTCTTTACCTCCAGCTCCAGTCAAGCCTGACAGGTATTACCAGGTTCTTGATTCACACCAATTCTTATACAAAAGTCATGCGGCTGACCCAGAAACTATTTCACAGGGTCCCAAGAGAATTAAGGCCTCCACTGCCAAAAATCCATTACCTTCAGAGAGAGATTCCAGAGCTTTAGAAAGGTGGGGAAAAAGGTATACACCTCGGCCACCTTAACCATGAGGGCATTAAACTGTCAGTTCCATATGTTAAAGTATCAACAGTTTTTGTTATCTCAGTTGAAAAGCAAAATGTCGCAACCTGAACAACCAGACTTGAAGGAGTTGCAGGATTTGTTGCATAGTGCAGAGCAAGTGGGTAAACATACCTTGCAATGTGGTTTTGATGCTTTAGAGGCCTCATGTAGAGCTGCTGTTACAGGATCAGTTATACGTAGACATGCTTGGCTCAAAGAGCAAACCTTACCAGATCATGTCAAAGCAAAATTACTAGATGCGCCTCTTCAAAAAGATGTATTGTTTGGTGTTAAAGCTGAGGAGGTATTAAAGAAAATGGAGGAAAAGGCAAAATCAGTGCAAACAGTGAAAGATTTTCTACAGGTACAACCACCACGTTACAGTAGAAATTGGCCTTCAAAAAATTGGTCCTTTCCAGCCACAGACAGACCTCAAAGAGGTAGATACAGGCGCCCGAGGGGTAGAGGGCAATCTCAAGGATCATTTAGAGGCAGACAATGGCAAGCACCTACACCAAGAGGTGGTGAGGATAGTTCACAGCCATTCAGAAACCAATGACTTTCCCCTTTGCATGCCAAGCAAGGCTCAAATGGCAGCACCTTTAGGCGGAAAACTGGCATTATTTTAAAAAAAAAATGGCATATTGTCACAAAAGACAAATGAATCCTGGACATCATAGACAGAGGCTACAGATTCCACTTTCACACCCTTCCAAAAATGAGAGGCATGCCAAACCTGCCAAACAATCAAAGGGCAGAGGCACAAAAACAAATTTCAGATCTCATGGACATGAAAGCTATTCAAGAGGTACCTGTACAAGAACAGGGTCTAGGTTTTTATTCCAGACTATTCCTGGTACCAAGGAAGGACAAAGATTTTGGACCTATCCATCCTAAACACATATTTACTTGTACCAAAATTCAAGATGCTCACATTACAGCAGCTTCTTCCCATGCTGGGCAAGGAGTCTTGGCTGGTAACATTGGACCTCAAGGAGGCATACCTGCATGTCCCAATCAGACAAGATTGCAGAAGATACCTCAGATTTCTTGCAGGTTCAACCCATTATCAATTCTCTGCATTGCCCTTTGGCTTATCTACTGCGCCCAGAGTGTTCATGAAATGCCTGGCATCAGTAATTGCCTTCTGCAGACTTCAAGGGATACAAATATACCCATATTTGGACGACTGCCTGATCCAAGCGGACAGCAAGCACATACTTCTGAAACACCTGGCGTTTGTAATAATGTTGTTGAATTCTCTGGGATACACAGTCAACAAAAAGAAATCAAGACTAATACCCTCTCAAACAATAATTTTCCTGGGTGCCAGCTTGAATACAAACACCCAGATGGCCTACCTCACGCCAGAGAAACAGGGGCAACTAACTCAATACTTCAGAAAACTGGCAACTCTCACCAGGCTGACTGCAAGGAAAATCCTGCAGGCTCTGGGATTCATGGCATCTTGCATCCTGCTATAATCCCATGTGCAAAGCTGCATATGAGGAAACTTTAATGGTACCTTAAAAACATATGGTCTCAACACAGCCACAGTTTGGAAGCAATTGTACCACTGATTCCATGTCTTCAAAAGGAATTTCTATGGTGGGCTCAAGCATGCCAAAGAAACATGGGTCTCCCATTCTGCAAGCCTCAAGCAAATCAAGTCATCACAACAGACGCCTCTGACTACGCCTGGGGGGGCTCACATGACAGATCGGTGCATTCAGGGCAAATTGTCACAAAAAGAAAAGCACCTGCACATCAATCAAAAGGAAATGCTAGCAGTAATAAATGCTATTATGGCTTTCAAAGACCTACTGCATCCAGGCCAGCTATTGATAAGGACAGACAACACCACAGTGATGTGGTACATAAACAAGGAGGAACCCATTCATATCCCCTATGTAGGCTAGCCATGTCTCTATGGAACATGGCTCTGGAATTACAAATCCAACTTCAAGCACAGTTCCTGCCAGGCAAGGAAAACACGCTGGCAGACAACCTGAGCAGAAATATGACAGATCCACACGAATGGAAGTTGCATCAAGTCTTTGCAAAGATAATTCAAGCATGGGGAAGGCCAGACATAGATCTCTTTGCCACCCAAAGAAATTACCAATTGACAAAATTCTGCTCAAGGACCTTTCATCCACAGGCCTGGAAAGTGGACGCACTCTTTCAGTTGGCCAACAATGATAGTTTATGCCTTTCCACCTCTTCCTCTGCTGCCCAAAGTTCTATTAAAACCCAGAGCAGACAGACCAAAGATGATTCTCATTGCTCCAGACTGGCCAAGACAACACTGGTACCCACTCCTGAGGAGCCTGACGCATTCCCCACCATGGATCCTGCCCCTAATGCCTCTTCTACTGACTCAGCACAACTTCAAAGCTCTTCAAAGTCAGCTGAAAACACTCAATCTAGCCGCATGGAGGATTCCTTAAATTCACAACAGACCCTACTCTCCAAGGAGGTGCAGGATGACATTTTGGAGGCCAGAAGGCCTTCTACTAGAAAAGCCCACTCCGCAAAATGGAAACAGTTTTGTGCCTGGAATCAGAAAAAGGGTCAGAATCCTGGAATACTGAATTTACCTCAAATATTACAGTACCTAGCTGAGATGCTAAACAGTGGACTTTCATTCTCCTCCATCAAAATCCATGCCTCAGCCATTTCTGCAGAATACAACACTGATCCTCCTTTATTCTCTCACCCTCTCTTAAGACAGTTCTTCAAAGGGGCTAAGAATATAAACCCCCCAAGGAAGCAACCAGTACCTGCTTGGGACCTCAATTTCATTCTAGAAAAACTGACCCTGCCTCCTTTTGAGCCAGCTGCTTCAACAGAACTGCAATATTTGTCATGGAAAACAGCCTTCCTTCTGGCTGTCACCTCAGCTCGCAGGGTTTCGGAATTACAAGCCCTCATGGCTGTGCAGCCTTTCATCATTTTCCATCAGGACAGAGTTTCCTTACGAACCAGTCCTTCCTTTATGCCAAAGGTAGTATCCAGGGTGGCCTTGAATCAGGCTATCCACTTACCTACCTTTTACCCTAATCCGCAAAACAAAGGGGAGAGATTACTACATTCCTTGGACATTCACAGACAGCTCCGTTACTACTTGGACAGAACAAAGCCTTTTAGAAAATCAGAGCAACTCTTTATGTCCTATGCTACAGGTGCTCAAGGGAAGCCTATTTCCAAACAGACAATCTCAAAATGGATAGCCCACTGTGTACGCTTTTGTTACTCTTTTCATGGTAAACCTGTACCTACAGGCATCAGATCTCACTCCACAAGGGCCACAGCTACCTCCGCAGCTTTCCTCAGGGGGGTTCCTACCAAAGATATTTTGGAAGCAGCCACTTGGAGTTCTGTACATACTTTCTCCAAGCACTATCACCTACCATTATACTCCAAATCTAGAGTGGGCTTTGCCACTGCAGTCTTGCAGGGCATTCTGGCTCCTCCTAGTTCCTCTTAGTGCCTACCACCCCTTTTTTAGCTTTGGGAATCTACCCATCTGTTATGACTGCAGCTGTATGCACGATACAGTTTTGTACCTACCATAAATGTAGATGTTCGAGTGCTAATACAGCTGCAGTCCAGGTTTCCCTCCCTCGTTCCCCTCTTGGGACAGGCCTAATGGCAAACACCCCCTCATACAACTTCATTGGGGTATTCTTTTATGGTGTATTTGCTTGAAACTACTGTTTTTTGATTATATTGCATTGCATTATTACATAAATTTATGTTTTACCTTCCTTCTGGGGGCACCTGACATCTGGGGCAAGAAAAACTGAAGAAAATGGCGTCTGCTGGTTCTTTTATACCCCTGTTGCACTGACGTCAGGGAAGAAGCGACGACATCCGATGCCAGACCTAGACTTTGGAATTCGGCCGACCGAGGACCTGCCTGATGGCAGGAAAACCCATCTGTTATGACTGCAGCTGTATTAGCACTCGAACATCTACATTTATGGTAGGTACAAAACTGTACTTTCTTACTAGTGCACTATGGGATACCTACCTTCCCACGAGCCAACAGAGAGACTTCGAGCTTTGTAATTGGCCGAGTCAGAGCCAAAGATTAGCTCCGAACCCATAAGTAAGAATGAAGGGCGAGATGGACTACAGACATGGAACGTTATGGTGAGTACATAACTTCTTTTTCCACTAGCCAGACTACATATGAGAATCCTTCAATGGCTACTCTTTTCCCAGTGGTCTCTTCAACAGCTGCCCCTGTCTCATCTTATTCTGATAATGGAATCTTGCAAAAAGGACATTCATTGCTGGATTCAGCCCGACCGACTATAGGAGCACCTTTCATTCCTTGCCAACCCATTGCTACTGTGACCACGGATGTCCTCCCAGATAGGGTGGGGGGGCATTATCTAGGCAGGACTGTCCAAGGCACATGTCAAGATCACGAGGCTCACTTGCATATCTGTGTCCTCGAGGTGAGAGCAGTGCTACTAGCGTTGCAAGCACTTCACGACTTTTTCCTCTAGGGACGATAGCAGTCCAATCAGACAATATGTCAGTGGTATGGTGTATAAACAAACAAGGAGGAACCAGATGCTATCCCCTATGTCGAGAGGCTCTTCGTGTTTGGCTGTGGGCAATTTCTTCCCAAAGCAAGGCATATCCCGGGAACAACCAATGTGATAGCCAACAAGCTGAGCAGGGCAATTTTGATGCCTCACGAGTGGTCTCTGAATTAGAAAGTCGCAGAACAGATTTTTCACAAATGGGGACAGCCTTGCTGCGACCTGTTTGCTAGTCGAATCAATGCCAGATGCAGCAGCTACTTCTCCCTTATCCCCTCCGCCCCGGGGGGAGACACCGAGAGATGCACTTGTTCACAGTTGGCCTCCCGGGACTTATTTATGCATTCCCTCCCTTTCTGCTGATATCGAAAGTGATCCAGAAAGCAAAGACCTTGGGGAAGCAGAATGATGTTCTTCATGTTTCATTGTTGCAGTCATCACATTTGGGTTATCTGCCTGTAGGTAGCCCTCAGCCGGCCTGAATACCAGAGTCTTGGGATTTCTGTGTCTGATGCTGTCGCTTCTTCCATGACGTCAGGTATAAAACATGCAGCTGACACCATTACATAATACTTGCCATGCGGTGCCCGAAGCAGAAGCAGTTCGCAAGTGCTGGTCAGCCGACTCTTGAAATTTTCGATGTTCTTCATCTCACATTGCTGCAGTCCTTACACTTGGGTAGTCCGCTGTCCTCGGTCGGCCCGAATATCAAAGTATAAGGCTGACGTCGGTCAAGGCGCATTTGACTGACATCAGGACGTCAGGGTACAAATGCGCATGACCGACGTCATATCCTCAGTCTTTTTTGCCGCATGGTCCGATGCAGAAGCAGCATTGCAATTGCCGGTTGGCGTTCTGAGATTTTTCGATTTCGAAGTTTCAGACCGAGTTCAAAGTTGGCTAAGTACCCCGTTGGGGAATATTTTAGTTTTTTCTTGCCTCAGTCATTTACCGGATGTCAGAAAAAGTCAATAATTGCATTTCTTGTGGGAAACAGATACCGCATAGAGATTATCATACTTTGCTGGCAGTAGGTATTGATTGTAAAGAGTTGCAGGATTTAGTACATGTTTCTGAACAGGTGGGTAAGCATTCTTTGCAATGTGGTTTTGATGCTGTACAAGCTTCGTCTAGGGTGGCTGCCACTGGGTCAGTTCTTCGCAGGCACGCCTGGCTAAGGGATCAAAATTTGTCTGAACATGTTAAAACAAGGATTTTAGATGCTCCTTTACAATCTGACGTGTTGTTTGGTCCTCCTGTTGAGGCAGTTTTAAAGAAAATGGAAGACAAGGCTAAGTCTATGCAGACTGTTAAAGATTTTTTGCAGGTCCAGCCTCCAAAGTTTAGTAGAAATTGGCCTACTAAGGGGTGGGCGTATCATTCTTATAATTCCCAGTCTAGGGGTAGATCTAGGGCTGCTTCGGGTAGAGCTGAGGGCTCTTTCAGGCCTAGAGCACGGAGTTCTCGTGCACAGTCTTGGTGAGGGCAGGGGTCAGTCCTTTCGTAAACAGACCCAATGACCTACCTTTTCAGCTGCCAGAGCCTTCTCGTCTGGCAGCACCTTTGGGAGGAAGGTTGGCACTTTTCAAAGAAAATTGGAGTTTAATTACCCAAGACAGATGGGTATTGGATATCATACACCACGGTTACAGGTTTTATTTCCATACCTTGCCTCCTTTCAAAGGCATGCCAGACGTTCCTCCTCAACAAAGAATAGAGGCTCACAAGCAAGTTTCTCTGTTACTCCAAATAGGGGCCATACAGCCGGTCCCTATGCCAGAAGTGGGCCTAGGATTTTATTCTCGCCTGTTCCTAGTACCAAAGAAGGGGAACACGTGGAGACCAATTTTAGATTTATCTACCCTCAACACTTATCTGGACATTCCCAAGTTCAAAATGTTGACTTTACAGCAGCTTTTACCTCTGCTGGGCAAAGATCATTGGATGGTAACTTTGGATCTCAAGGAGGCTTACCTTCATGTTCCTATCAGACTAAGTTGCAGGAAGTATCTGCGTTTTCGAGCTGGGACTTCTCACTATCAGTTCTCTGCATTGCCCTTTGGCTTATCTACTGCGCCCAGAGTATTCACGAAAGTTCTGGCTCCAGTGATAGCTTTCTTCAGGCTAAAAGGAATACAGATCTATCCTTATTTGGACGACTGCCTGATTCTGGCTCAAGGAAGGGAAGAGCTTCTTCATCATTTGGAATATGTGATAGCAGTGCTAAGATGCCTGGAGTATTCTGTGAACGAAATAAAGTCCAGTCTAGTACCCTCTCAGGACATGTGCTTTCTGGGTGTGAGACTGAATACAGCATCCCAGATGGCCTTTTTAACCCCGGACAAACAAAAGAGTCTATCCCTTTACTTCCATCAGCTATCTCATCAGTCCGGGCTGACTGCAAGGACAGTCCTTCAAGCCTTAGGGTTCATGGCATCTTGTATTCTGGTGCTTCCCAATGCCAAACTGCATATGAGGAAGCTGCAATGGTATCTCAAAAATGTATGGACACAGCACTGCCAGGATCTAGACACTGTCATTCAAATAATACCTTGCATTCAAAAGGAATTTTTGTGGTGGGCTCAGGAATGTCGCCTAAACAAGGGACTCTCTGTGACCCGGCCAGAGGCGAGTCAGATTTTAACGACAGATGCCTCAGACAAAGCTTGGGGAGCTCATCTAAATGGAAAGTGGATACAAAACAAGTGGCCTGCCAGACTACAACATCTACATATCAACCTGAAGGAGATGTTAGCAGTCCAGTTTGCATTAATAGCTTTCAAGGATCTACTTCTTCCAGGGCAGGTGTTGATTCTAACAGACAACACAACTGTCATGTGGTACATCAACAAGCAAGGGGAAGCATTCTTATCCTCTATGCAGGCAAGCAATGATTTTGTGGGAGACTGCTCTCAGTTTACAGCTCAATCTTCAGGCAAGGTTTCTGCCAGGAGCACAGAACTCCTTAGCAGATGTGTTGAGCAGGCAATTATGGATCCCCACGAGTGGAAATTGGATCCTCATGTATTTCAGAAATTGACAGTGTCATGGGGAACTCCAGACATAGATCTGTTCGCTTCTCCACTAAACCATCAGCTGCCAAAGTTTTGCACAAAAGGTTTCATCCCACAGCTTGGAAAGTGGACGCTCTTTCTTTCAATTGGAGCAATCTTCATGTGTATGCCTTTCCTCCTCTGCCTCTCCTCCCAAAGGTACTTCTAAAGGTCAGACAGGACAAGCCAAGGATGATTTTAATAGCTCCAGATTGGCCTCGACAGCACTGGTACCCATTACTGAGATGTCTGTGGAAGCCTCCATGGCCTTTGCCTTGATTCCACACCTGTTGTCACAGGAGGACAGCCATTTGCTGAATGTCAAACTTCACTCTCTTCACCTAACAGCCTGGCATATTCTGTTTTGAACCATAGAGGGTCTCAACTTCCACAACAAGTTTTGAATGTGATTTTGGAAGCTAGAAGGCCTAGTACAAGGAAAGTGTGCAGATAAATGGAAGAGATTTTTATTTTGGAGTGCAGCAAAGATTTTGATGTTTCTGAGCCTAATTTGAGTGTGGCTCTTCAATATCTTACTGAGTTACTGGACAAAGGTTTGTCTTTCTCTTCTATTAAGGTTCATGCTGCAGCAATTTCGGCTCACAATGATTGTGTCCCACCATTGTTTTCTCATCCTTTGTTCAAGCAATTTCTTAGAGGGGCAAAGAATATAAGACCCCCACGAAGAGCTCCTACTCCTGCTTGGGATCTCAATTTTGTGTTGGAGAAACTCACTCTACAACCTTTTGAGCCTGCAGCTACTTCTGAGTTGAAATATTTGTCATGGAAGACTGCTTTTTTGTTGGCAATTACCTCTGCAAGAAGGGTTTCTGAATTGCAGGCCCTTATGGCAGTTGAGCCTTTTTTGATTTTCCATAAGGATAGGGTATCATTACGTACTAATCCTTCCTTTATGCCTAAGGTGGTTTCTAGTGTGGCTTTAAACCAAACTATTCATTTGCCTACTTTTTATGCAAATCCCCAAAATAAAGGGGAAAAGATTTTGCACACTTTAGATGTACACAGGCAGTTGTGTTATTATTTGGACAGAACTAAAGGGTTCAGGCAGTCTCAGCAGTTGTTTGTTTCTTTTGCTTTGAGTTCTCAGGGCAAGCCTGTGTCAAAACAAACTATTTCTAAGTGGATTGGGTTTTGCATTGCTTTCTGTTATTCCCATCATGGCAAGGAGGTTCCAGCTGGGATTAGGCCTCATTCCACTAGGGCTACTGCCACTTCAACAGCTTTTTTGAGGGGAGTGGCAACCAAGGATATTTTGGAGGCAGCTACTTGGAGTTCAGTGCATACTTTCTCTAGGCATTATCACCTGCCACTTTACTCTAAATCCAGGGCTGGTTTTGCCACTGCTGTTTTGCAGGGCATTTTGGCAGCTCCTGCTTCCTTGTAGTTAGCCATCCTCCCTTACCTCTGCTTTGGGATTCTACCCAAGTGTAAGGACTGCAGCAATGTGAGATGAAGAACATAGTACAGTTTTGTACCTACCATAAATGTAGATGTTCAAGATCCACATTGCTGCAGTCAATTACCTCCTCCTTCCCTCTGCAGTTAGAGGTGGTTGTGTGGGTTGGGTTGTACATATTGTGTATATTGTATATTTTGTACATATAGTTAGTGCAAGGGTGGTTGGTTGGTTGTTTGCTGTCTTTTGGTTTTGACCTTTATTTTTAGCGTCTTCTGACATCTGGGGCAAGAAAAGACTGAGGATATGACGTCGGTCATGCGCATTTGTACCCTGACGTCCTGATGTCAGTCAAATGCGCCTTGACCGACGTCAGCCTTATACTTTGATATTCGGGCCGACCGAGGACAGCGGACTACCCAAGTGTAAGGACTGCAGCAATGTGGATCTTCGAACATCTACATTTATGGTAGGTACAAAACTGTACTTTTTCGAGTTTCAGACCTGAAGTCTTCTAAAAGATAAGCACCCCATTGGGGATCCTTTTTTCTTGCTCTAACTGATGTCAGAAAAAATTAATAATAGTCTTGCCTGTGGAAAGCAAATACCTCATAGAGATTTTCATTCTTACTGTCTCACCTGTTTAGGCCCAGACCACTATGTCCCTCGCTGCCAGTTTTGTGCCTTGTTCAACGCCCAAACTGTCCGTCGTCGGGCAATTTTTGTAGCTAAATACTTTTGTTCTCGATCTCCGTACTCCAGAATGGAGTTGGTAACCCATCCAACTACCGATCTTCTGAAAAAACGTAAGGATAAAGACAGAGACAGACCACATAGGTCCAAAACTGCTGACGATGCTACTGTTAAGCTGGTCACCAGTCCGCCAGTACTCAGTGAGGCGCTTTCGCAGCCACTGATACCCGCTTCTACAGATTCACAGGCCTCTACTGAGACCCATTCGGAGTCCAGTATGCCGTGAGATGCTTCTTCGACTATGGAAACTGCGGATGTCTCTGCCTTGATGGATCCGGAGCCGCTATGCAAGCACTGGCTTCTGAGGGTGTTTTCAGGCCTACCAATTTTCATATTAAACCGATGGCTTCATTTCAAGCCAAAAATACAGAATTTATCAGGCCTAAAGTTCACACTACGCCTAGGAAACCGATGACCAAAGCGCATTCTCAGGCCCACAGGCCTCAAAAACAAATGATTAGAATGGCTGAAGACCTTATTACCTTAATTAGAGGAAGCTAGCCTTCCCCCTTAGAGACCTGGAACTGATTTTTATTCTGATTCTTCTGATCAGGAATCTGATACCTCTGTTCCTTCTGACTACCAGGACATACCCTTATCTACCTATGAGGATTCTGATGCAGAGGATTCCATTCCGTCTGCTTCCCCTCCAGAAGATCTTTCTTTTGGTGAAACCCAGCATACCTTTAGGGAGCATTTCTGCTGGGAAAGCCAGGACTACTCTCAGACCGGAAAGAGACTCAGGGAATTTTTAATCCTGCTTCAGTACAGGCCTCTAGCTATCTCTCCTGTTCTGGAGATTGTAGATGTTTTCTTGGAATCCAGCCTTACTTTGCCTCTAGCTCCCAGGAAACCTGACAGGTACTGTTGAGTACCTCACTCACAAATTCCTTTTCAAGAATCCTACTGCAGATCCAGAGACCATTTCCCAAGGACCAAAAGGCATTAAGGCTACTACTGCCAAGAATCCTACCCCTTCTGACAGGGATTCTAGGGCTTTAGACAGATGGGGTACGAAATTATACACCTGTGCTACTCTGGCCATTAGGGCTTTAAATTGCCAGTTTCATTTGTTAACGTATCAACAGCATATTATGGGGCTAATTAAACAGAAAATGATGTTGATTCCTGACTGTGCAAGAGTTAATGCATTCTGCTGACCAAGTTAGTAAACATACTTTGCAGTGTGGTTTTGATGCTTTAGAAGCATCTTGTAGGGCTGCTGTCACTGGGTCTGTTCTTAGAGGGCATGCTTGGCTTAAGGAACAAAACTTACCAGATCATATCAAAGCAAAATTACTGGATGCACTCTTAAACCAAGAGCGCCTATTTGGCAATAAAGCAGAAGAAGTTCTCAAAAGGATGGAGGAGAAATCTAAATCTATGCAAACTGTTAAAGATTTCTTACAAGTACAGCCACCTAGATTCAGTAGGCATTGGCCTGCAAAAAACTGGTCTTTTCCAGTCTCTTCCAGGCCTTCTGTCTCGAAACCGAGGGGGCAGCAGACCCTCAAGACTTTAATCTCAGGTTATGCACAGATCTAAGCAGTGGGGTGCTCCCACGTCCAAGACATGGAGTAGGAAGCCAACCCCTATGGTAAACTTGCACAATGATTTATCCTTAACTCCCCCCAAGCCCTGCTTAAGTACTTTCACCTTTAGGAGGAAATCTCGCCCTGCATGCAAAAAACTGGGAATGCATTACCCAAGACAAATGGGTTTTAAACATTGTTTCCTAGGATACAGATTCCACTTCCTCTCAATCCCAACCCTAAGTGGATGGCCATACCTCCCCCCAAACCAGTGGGCAGAGGCCCAAAAGCAAGTACTTTCTCTCCTCAGCATCAAGGCTATTCAACCTGTCCCAGCAGAACAAAGGGGACAAGGTTTTTATTCAAGACTGTTCCTGGTTCCCAGAAAAGAAAACTCCTGGGGTCCTTTCCTGGACAGAATGCTAACTCTCCCAACAGCTGCTTCCTATGCTAGCCAAGGATGCCTGGCTGGCAACCCTAAACTTAAAAGAAGCTTACATGCACATCCCCATAAGGGAATCTTGGAGGAAATACCTTTGCTTCAGGGCAGGCTCTATGCACTATCAGATGTTCTTCGTGTTTCACTGATGTAGTCATTACATTTGGGTTAACTGCCTGCAGGTAGCCGTCAGCCGGCCTGAATATCAAAGTCTTGGATTCCTTCTTCTGATGCTGTCTCTTCTTCCATGACATCAGGTCGCCAGGGTATAAAGCACACAGCCAATGCCATTACATCACTCTTTCTTGCTGCGCGGTCCTGAAGCAGAAGCTGTTCGCAAGTGCCGGTCGGCCGACTCCTGAAATTTTCGTTTTCGAGTTTCAGAACCGAAGTCTTCAAAAAAAGCTAAGTACCCCATTGGGGATACTTTTTCTTGCTCTTAACTGATGTCAGTAAAAGTTAACAGTTGTATTACCTGTGAAAAGCAATTACCTCATAAAGATTTCCATTCGTACTGCATTCCTTGCTTAGGCCCAGACCACGACATCCCTCGCTGTCAGTTTTGTGCCTTATTCAAACCCCGGACTATTCGTGGTCTGTTTCTTTTTGCAGCAAATTATTTTGGTACTTGGTTTAACTATCCAGAAATGACGGAGACAGACTGCATAGGTCCAAAGCTGCTGACGACGCTTCCATTAACCTAGTCGCCAGTTCACCAGTACTCAGTGAGGTGCTTTCGCAGCCCCTGATACCTGCTACTTCAGATTCGCAGGCCTCTACTGAGACCCATTCGGAGTCCGGTATGCTGCGAGATGCTTCTTCGACTATGGAATTTGTGGATGTCTCTACCTTGGATGGGTCCGGAGCCGCTGTACAGGCACTGGCTTCTGAGGGTGTTTTCAGGCCTACTGACTTGCATTTCAAACTGATGCCATCTTCTTCTTCAAGGCCTAAAACTCGATCCATGCCTAGAAAACAGACATCCAAACCACATGGTCAGACCCATATGCCTATGCTATAAAGCGCGTTTTGGCGGGCTTTTCCAGCTATTGAGAACTCAGCACAGCTCCTCGTGGTGGCCAGCAGAGTTCCTCTAGCAGCAGAGACCAGAAAAGACTACCTTTCCAGATTTTAAGTATTTTTTTCTTGGCTTTTTCGACTTTTTGTGCCTTTCGACCACTGTTTCTGCTTGTTTTATCAAAGTCTGCACTGTTTTTACTGTGTTTATAAGCTAAAACTATTTACTGCACTTGCTAGTTTAAGTTTTGCCTAAAAGTTAAACTACAGGCTAATACACTCAAGTGTACTAGGTTTTGATAGCATTTAATCGAAAATCATAGCATTTATTGTGTTTTCTGCTTTTCTGTAAAAAAACTTGAAGAAAACAAAAAATATCCTTGTTTTTCCATACTTTTCTAACTAGTGTTCCAGAGACCAGATTTTGCTGATCCCTGGGCTTTGTCTTGGTTCCTGTGTTTCTCCATTTTCCTTGTTTGGTCAGGGGGGAGTTTCTTTACTCACCAGTGAGAGTGGGGAGTACTGAGCTGCCTGTTTGTCCTTAGAGGAGTGGTTTAAGGCAGTAACTTGTAGTCTATTGGCCATTTTGGGTCATTTCCTGTCTTTTCCAGCCCCTGCTATAAAGCGTTTTGGCGGGCTTTTCCAGCTAATGAGAACTCAGCACAGCTCCTCGTGGTGGCCAGCAGAGTTCCTCTAGCAGCAGAGACCAGAAAAGACTACCTTTCCA
The DNA here is from genome assembly GCF_019279795.1 of Protopterus annectens. Lineage (NCBI taxonomy): Eukaryota > Metazoa > Chordata > Ceratodontiformes > Protopteridae > Protopterus > Protopterus annectens. The sequence goes on along the minus strand of NC_056743.1, from coordinate 1,011,269,401 downwards.
GATTTTAAGTATTTTTCTTGGCTTTTTCGACTTTTTGTGCCTTTCGACCACTGTTTCTGCTTGTTTTATCAAAGTCTGCACTGTTTTTACTGTGTTTATAAGCTAAAACTGTTTACTGCACTTGCTAGTTTAAGTTTTGCCTAAAAGTTAAACTACAGGCTAATACACTCAAGTGTACTAGCTTTTGATAGCATTTAATCGAAAATCATAGCATTTATTGTGTTTTCTGCTTTTCTGTAAAAAAAACTAAAAACAAAAAAATATCCTTGTTTTTCCATACTTTTCTAACTAGTGTTCCAGAGACCAGATTTTGCTGATCCCTGGGCTTTGTCTTGGTTCCTGTGTTTCTCCATTTTCCTTGTTTGGTCAGGGGGAAGTTTCTTTTCTCACCAGTGAGAGTGGGGAGTACTGAGCTGCCTGTTTGTCCTTAGAGGAGTGGTTTAAGGCAGTAACTTGTAGTCTATTGGCCATTTTGGGTCATTTCCTGTCTTTTCCAGCCCCCTGCTATAAAGCGCGTTTTAGCGCGCTTTAGCGCGAATTAGCGCGGAGTTGCCACAGTTGCACACTAGGGCAGCGCCGGTTAAGCAGGTTTAAACTATTCGGGCTACCTAAAGTCCACTCTTCAAATTTTCCCTTAAAACTACCTTCCTTGAGCTATACTACTGATCTAATCAGCGTATCCTAAAACTAAAAGGATCATCTCTACTTGACTCCAAGTAGACTATTCTCTATCTGTTAACCTAGCACTTGCTCCTACAGTACTTATTACCTTGATATGGCACTCTTGTCATAGATAGTACCCCAAAAAGGCAAACCCCCATTTCTCGGTCACCCAGGTTCCCCGGAATCTTTTTTAAAGTTTTTTGTCTATTCCTTCTAGCATGTCGAGGGATCAGTTACTAGTGTCCTCTCCTGCTCAGCTGGTGAACCTGGGAATATTGAGGCAATGTTACAATTGCCTCATGTACACAGACAACCCTCTCCTCCTCCCACAAAACACAAATAACATGCGAGAGATGCAACTATACGGCCAAACTGGAGGCTGAGCGCTCTCAACATAGGACTGGCAAGACCAGTCAGGAGGAGAAGGTTACCACACACACTATAGACCCAGTCTCACATAGTACCACCACAACCTCAAATCATACACATAAACACACAAAGACATACTGGAGGCTCTGATCAAAATCTACCAAAACAGCAGAGGCCACCAAAGCAGACACCCAAACAACCACCACCTCAGAACACAACACCTGCAACACATAGACCTCACAGTCAGAGTGTCAAACAGTCACAGCCCTTAAGGCCAAACACAATGCCAGACACACTAGTCATTGGTGACTCCATAGTCAGACACACTGACGTCCCGCTCACCAGACTGAGTAAGGTGAAGGTCACAGTAAGCTGCCTGTCGGGCTAGAATCCGCCACATAGCAAGCACTCAGGTCTCTCAACAGCAGGTACAAATCGACTCAGTCATTGTCCACGCTGGTGTAAACGACCTGAGGCGCACCTCCTTGGACTACATGAAAAGAGACATTGAGGAGCTCTCTGATTATGTAGCCCAGGCAGGTATGACCCTGACCTTGAGCAGTATCCTACCTTCACCAAGAATGATGCCACAATACAGAGATAAGATTATCAGCTTTAACAATTGGCTTAAGTACTGGTGTCATTCAAAGGGGATCCAGTGTCTGTCTGCCTGGGATGACATGCTGGACAAGCCACGCTGCTTCGCAAGGGACGGCTTGCTCCTGTCACCCTGGGATTCGGATATTGGCAAAGGCTCTTGCCACCCCATAGTGCCTTTTTAGGCAAGGCTCAAATTCTAAACCTACCACCCTAGAACACAAAAAGGAAAAAAACTAAGGGTAATGCTGCTCAATGCCAGAAGTCTAAATCTCAAAATGCACGCACTCGAAGCCCTTCTCAGTATGGAGAACATCGATGTATGTGCTGTGACAGAAACCTGGTTCAAGGCTCCTGAGAGCACCCCAGCACTATCAGGTTTTACCTCATATCATGCGTTCCGGCCCCAAAATCCGGACAATACTAAGAAAGGAGGGGGGGTATCCATATTCATCAAGGACACCCACACCTCAAGACTGGTGGCAACGCACGATGCATCGGAGAACATCCAGGTGCAATTAACCATAGGCAAGACTGCTCTGCAAATTGTAGCATGTTACAGGCCACCCTCACAAACTCAGGAACCTCACATGGCCTTCCTGAAAACACTAGAGGGATAAATGTATCACCAAACACCATCATACTAGGTGACTTCAATTACCCTAATATAGACTGGGAACACTACTCAAGCCCAAACACCCTAGCCCAAAAGTTCCTGGAATTCATAAACTCAAATGCCATGGAACAACTAGTCACCATCCCCACAAGAGGAGATAACATACTTGATCTCATCATCACGAACATGGGAGCACAATGTTCAACACCGAAGTATACCCCTCACTGGTGAGATCAGATCACAAACTAATCTCGCTGGAGGTCCTCATTCCACCCCACCTGAAATAAAAAGACCACAGTAAAGAACTTCTCGAAAGCCGACTTCACACTTCTAAAGACTAGTGTGGTCTCCTTTAAGGCCCCGAGCGGCGGAAAACAGTACTCAAGCCGCTGAATCACTTACAAATGCCTTCTACCAGCACCTGCAGGACTGCATGGATAAGGCAATCCCAAGCAAAACAAAGACTCTTTGTACCAAAGGTAGCGTCCAGTCTGGTGGACCCCAGCCATAAACAAACGCTACAACAAAGGAGGAAGCTACTACAAGATAGAGCAAAATCCTTAAAAGGTAAGACACCCTTGATCACTATAAGTAAAAACTAAGAGCTCTCATAAAATCATCCAAAGCAAATTTCGAGAAAAATAGCTAAAGACTCAAAAGACAATCATAAGGCCTTCTTTAGCTATGTTAGAAACCTGGGAGGAAACTCCCAGATATGCTCAGAACTAGTTCAATATGATGTGAAGATTACTGATCCTACAGACATTGCCAACATACTGGCTGACAGGTTCAGTGCAAACTTCTCCCCTCCCCACAAGGAGAGATATCTATAACAAGCGATTGGAGCGCCCCAAACATCTCCAATGCCCAAGTGAGAACTGCTCTCTCCAAACCAAAAAACACAGCATCCATGGGACCTGATGGTGTCCCCGGCTGTGTGCTCCACGAACTCAATGAGGAATTAAACCCACAGCTAGGACAGCTGTTTAATCAAAGTCTTACCTCTGGATACGCACCCAGGAGTGGCGCACTGCAACTGTGGTCCCACTTCACAAAGGCGGTGCCTCCACCGACCCTGGAAATTACCGGCCCATTAGCTTGACAAGCCTTATCTGCAAAGCCATGGAGAGGATCATAATGGACCTCATAAATAAAGACATAGGGAATTTGCAGACTTTGGATCCAACCCAGTTTGGCTTTGTCAAAGGCAGATCATGCCTTTTAAACTTGGTTGACTTTTTGAAACAGTCACCAAAGCCATTGATGAGGAAAGGCAGTCCATACAGCCTACCTCGATCTGGCTAAGGCCTTTGATACAATACCCCACTCGGGTATCATTGAAAAACTCATCAGCTTAAATGTTAACCCATACATTACAAGATGGGTTGCAAACTGGCTGAGTGACAGAACCCACAGGGTCAGAGTTGCTGGCGCCATGTCAGACTCAAAGCCTGTCACAAGTGGTGTCCCACAGGGCTCAGTCCTGGGCCCACTCTTGTTTGGCATCTACTTTTCTGAAGTACAAGCAAACACAGGAGGGTTATGGCTGACAAAGTTTGCAGATGACTGCAAACTGGGCGCCATAGTAGAAAATACATCTGACACAGATATCCTTCAGAAGGGTCTCACAGAAACAGATAACTGGTGCCAGAGCCACGGCCTAAATTTGAATGCCAAAAAATGCATAGTCATACCCTTGGAAAAACAAGGTTACCCCTAGCTACCAAATAGGTGGCAATCCACTGAGCACAGAAGAAGTTATCAGGGACCTGGGGACCCAGGTTGATAGTAGTCTGTCATTCGACACCCATGTAGCTAAAGTAGTTAGGAAGACCTTCTACATTGCCCACCTTATCATGAAGGATTCTCATCTAGATCAAGGAGGTCATAGTCTCCCTTTACTCATCACTCATCAGACCAATGATTGAGTACAATACCCCAATGGTAATGTATCTGACCCGACACTTGCAGCAGCTGGAGAGGCCACAAAAGTTCCTCAACAAAAGGATAAAGGGTCTCAAAAATCTGTCCTATGCTGCCCGACTGAAAGAACTCCAGCTCTATTCAGTCGCACGCTTGCTCAGAGGTGACCTTTGCCTAACATACAAGGCCATGTCAAACCCAGATTTGATGAATATGCTTCACCTCAAAAATCTAGATCCATCAGAGCCACAAGGGCGGAGACTTAAACCTCAACACGGCTATTAATAGGGCGTGCTGGAGGGATAGATTCATCACCCAAAGACTCCCTATGCTGTGGAACAAAATCCCGGTATATGTGAGGCAGAGCACCTCGCTGGCCTTGTTCAAGAGAAATCTTGACCAATGGATGGGAGATCGCAGATATACCCCAGGGATTACCTCAGTGTCACTGCTTGACAGAGGCACAGCAAAATAATGGGTATAGTTCCCCATACTAAAGGGGTGGCGTAAGCCACAAAACGATGGGCTAGGCTTGTAAATGCCCTCGGGCAGATAGCCTAGTATGAACCTATGAACCTATGAACCTATGAACAAATGATAAGAATGGATGAAGACCTTATTACTTTAATTAGGGGAAGCCACCCTTCACCCTCTAAGAGACCTAGAACTGATTTTCCTTCTGATTCTTCTGATCAGGATTCTGAAATTTCTGTTTCTTCTGATTACCAGGATTTGCCCTTATTTACCTATGAGGATTCTGATGCAGAGGATTCCATTCCCTCTGCTTCCCCTCCAGAAGATTTTTTTTGGTGAAACCTTGCACACTCTTAAGGAGCATTTCCATTGGGAAAGCCAGGATTACTCTGACTCCAAAAAAGAGGCTTAGGGAATTCTTACTCCTCCCTCAACACAGGCCTTTAGCTATCCCTCCTGTCCAGGACATTGTAGATGATGCCTTCTTGGAATCTAGCCGGGCCCAAGACACTTTACCTCCAGCTCCCAGGAAGTCTGACAGCTATTACAGAGTACCCAACTCTCACAAGTTCCTCTTCAAGAATCCTACTGTGGACCCAGAGACCATTTCCCAAGGACCTAAAGGCATTAAGGCTACTACTGCCAAAAACCCTACCCCCTCTGATAGAGATTCCAGGGCCTTGGACAGATGGGGTAAGAAGGTATACACTTCTGCTACTTTGGCCATTAGGGCCTTAAACTGCCAGTTTCATATGTTAAAGTATCAGCAGCATATTATGAGACTACTTAAACAGAAAATGATGTTGATTCCTGACTGTGCTGAAAATAAAGAATTACAGGATTTAATGCATTCTGCTGAACACGTTGGTAAACATACTTTGCAACGTGCTTTTGACTCTTTAGAAGCATCTTGCAGGGCTGCTGTCACTGGGTCTGTACTTAGAGGGAGCAAAATTTGCCAGATCATGTTAAAGCTAAATTACTGGATGCTCCCTTAAACCAAGACTGCCTGTTTGGCAACAAAGCAGTCCTTAAAAAGATGGAGGAAAAAGCTAAATCTATGCAAACTGTTAAAGATTTCCTGCAATTACAGCCTCCTAGATTTAGCAGGCATTGGCCTTCTAAGAATTGGTCCTTTCCTGTCTCTTCCAGGCCTTCTCAGTCCAAACCCAGGAACAGCAGACCACCTAGGCTACAGTCACAAGGTACTCACAGGCCTAAGCAGTTGGGGGGGCTCCCACTTCCAAAGCTGGAAGTAGTTAGACACCCCCCTATGGAAAAATGTCACAATGACTTAACCTTAAACTTTCCAAGCCCTGCTCAACTGCCTGCTCCCATAGGGGGAAAGATTGCCCTGCATGAAAAAAACTGGGAACTCATTACCCAGGACAAATGGGTTTTAAATATAGTTTTCCAAGGATACAGATTCCACTTCCACCCCTTACCAACCCCAAACGGTTGGCCAGACCTACCCCCAGATCAGTGGGCAGAGGCTCAACAGCAGGTTCTCTTTCTTCTAAGTATCAGGGCTATTCAGTCTGTCCCAGCAGAAGAAAGGGTACAAGGTTTTTACTCAAGACTTTTCCTGGTACCCAGAAAAGACAGCTCCTGGCATCCTGTCCTGGACCTCTCTGTTCTAAACACCTTTTTGGTAATCCCAAAATTCAAAATGCTAACACTTCAACAGCTGCCTCCTATGCTAGGCAAAGATGCCTGGTTGACAACCTTAGACTTAAGCACATTCCAATATGGGAATCTTGCAGGAAATACCTACGCTTCAGAGCAGGCTGCATGCACTATTAGTTCTTTGCACTTCCCTTTGGCTTATCTACTGCCCCCAGGGTATTCACAAAGTGTCTAGCTCCAGTCATTGCACGTTGCAGGCAAAGGAATATTCAAATATACCCATACCTGGACGATTGTCTAATTCAGGCAGAAAGCCAGGACATGCTACTAAAACATCTGGCATTTGTAAAGAAATTTCTAACCTCACTGGGGTACACCATAAATGAAAAGAAATCTCATCTAATACCCTGCCAACAAATTGTATTCCTGGGAGAAAGCTTGAACACAACTTCCCAGATGGCTTACCTCACGCCAGAGAAACAAGTTTGACAGCCTACTTCAAACTACTGGCCACAAAGACCCAGCTGTCTGCAAGAAAAATCCTGCAAGCCCCGGAGTTCATGGCCTCTTGCATTCTTCTAATTCCATATGCAAGGCTGCATATGAGGAAACTACAATAGTATATAAAAAGTCTATGGTGTCAACATTCTCAGGACCTGGAATCAATGATTCCTATCATTCCTTGCATAAAGACAGAGTTCCTTTGGTAGGCAGAGGCCTGCTACCGCAACAAGGGGCTCCCATTCACTCCACCCCCTGCCGCCCAAACACCGAGTCAGATGCACCTGCATATCAATCAAAAATAAATGTTAGCTGTACAGAATTCCCTTATAGCATTCAAGGACCACTATCTTCCAGGACAATTAATGGTAAAGACAGACAACACCAGGACAATTAACTCATTCACTCCAGTGTAGCTCAGGAAGTTTGCACTGTAACTTCCAAAGGGCAGAGGCTAAACCTTTTGACACAATCAAATATGTCCTCACATTTTAAACAAATGCTCATATCTCTAGAACCATAGAAGTATAAATGGTAAACCCTTAAGTACAAACTATTTTTGTAGTAGAATTATTCTTTAGGTTCTAGGCCTGAAAGTAAATTTTGTAAGTTACAGTAAATACTAACTTATGTTTGTAATATTTTGTAAACAACTTACAATATCTCAGCTACCACTCACATTACACACATGCTGTCATCAGCATTTTATTCATCTAGCTTAGAGCTTTCATAAGAGGCTAAGGAGTTCTGTGTTACATGGTTGTTGAGATATTTAAAAAAAATGTGAAATATATCTATATAAATGAATGTCATAAAAACAACAGTTATGTCTTTACTTGCACTAGACAGAGGGCAAATATTAATGCAGTTGTCTAACATTGTGTAAGCTTTAAGATGAAATATTTTAAAACCTTGTACATAGCATGGTTTTGGAATTATTGATGCAAATATGAACAAGCAATATTTGATGCCTAGAGGCGTCAGTAGGAGTTAACTGCAGATGCACCTGGAGGCGTCACTCGGATGTAATGAGTTAATGGTAAAGACAGACAAACACCACTGTTATGTGGTACATAAACAAGCAGGGGGGAACCCACTCGTACCCTCTCTGCAGACTAACCATGGCTATGTGGAACACAGCATTGAGCTACCAAGTACACATACAAGCTCAATTCCTGGCGGGCAAGCTAAATTCACTGGCAGATGACTTAAGCAGAAATCTCATGGGTCCACAAGATTGGACACTGGAACCCAAAATATTCAAGCTTTTGGGGAAGAGATGGGGGACACCAGAGGTGAACCTGTTTGCTTCCCCTCAGAACTATCAGTTGAACAAATACTGCACCAGGACTCCCCACAGCCAAGCTTGAAATGTGGATGCCATGTCCTTTTCCTGGGAAAGTCTCTCAGTGTATGCCTTTTCCCCCTCTGCCCCTCCTCTCGAAGCTTCTACTAAAGATCAAACAGGACAAGCCAAGGACAGTCCTGATTGCACCAGACTGGCCATGCCAGCACTGGTATCCTCTTTTGCTCAGTCTGACAGTGCTACAACCATGGCACCTGCCTCAGACCCCTTCCCTGCTATCCCAGCAGGGGGGCAAATTCTGCACCCTCCGCTTCGGACACTGAACCTTGCAGCTTGGCTAATCCCCTGAACTCACCTCTAGCAACTCTCAGTAAGCAGGTGCTGGATGTCATTTTTAGTTTCATAGTTTGGTACTAGGCTATCTGCCCTGGGGCATTTATAAGCCTAGCCATAGTGATGTGGCTTTCGCCACCCCATGTAATGGTACAAAAGTGTACAGAATAGATTTAGAATACTGTGCCTCTGTCTAGTAGTGACACAGTGAAGACCCTTTTACATAATAGAATTAGTTTACTGTGCCTCTGTCTAGTAGTGACACAGAGATGACCCCTGGGGTAAACCTACGATCTCCCATCCACACGTCAAGATTTCTCTTGAAGAGAGTCAGTGAGGGGCTCCGCCTAACATGAACTGGGATTCTGTTCCAGAGTATGGGAAGCCTCTGAGTTATGAATCTCTCTCTCCAGCATGTCTTATTCATATTTGTGCTGAGGTTCAAATCTTTAGCTCTCATGGTTCTGATGGATTTGGATTTTTTGAGGTGGAGCATGTCCATCAGTTCCTGATTGGACATGGCCTTGTACGTCAGGCACAGAGCACCTCTGAGTAGGCGGTATGCTACTGAATAGAGTTGGAGTTTCTTTAGTCTGGCAGCGTATGACATATGTTGGAGACCCTTGATCCTCTTGGTGAGGTACTTTTGGGGTCTCTCTAGCTGTTGCAAGTGCCGGGTGAGGTACATACCAAATGGGGCATTGTACTCGATCATGGGCCTGATAAGGGAGGAGTACAGGGGCACAATGACCTCCTTTGATCTGGATGTGAATCCCTTCATGATAAGGTGGGCAAGGTAGAAAGTCTTTCTAACCACTTTGGCAACGTGGGTGTCAAATGAGAGGTCACTATCGACTTGGGTCCCCAGGTCTCTGATTACTTTTTCCGTAGTCAGTGGGTTACCGCCTGTGTGACAATTTGTGGGCACTTTGTTTTTCCCAAAGGGGATGACTATACATTTTTTGGCATTTAGTTTAAGGCCATGACTCCGGCACCAGTTGTCCGTTTCAGTGAGGCCTTTCTGTAGGATGTGTGTGTCAGCTAGTGTATCGACTATGGCACCTAGTTTGCAGTCATCTGCGAACTTTGTCCGCCACAACCCTCCCATGTTTGCTTTCACATCTGAGAAATAAATGCCGAACAAGAGGGGTCCCAGGACAGAGCCCTGTGGGACACCACTTGTCACTGGCTTTGAGTCTGACATGGCTCCAGCGATTTTGACTTTATGGTTCTATCCTTTAGCCAGTTTGCCACCCATCTTGTGACATATGGATTTACATTTAAGCTGTTGAGATTGTCTATGATGCCAGAGTGGGGTATTGTGTCGAAAGCTTTAGCCAAGTCCAGGTAGGCTGTATGGACTGCTTTTCCCTCGTCAGTGGCTCTAGTGACTGTTTCGAAAAAGTCAACCAGGTTTAAAAGGCAGGATCTGCCTTTTACAAAGCCGAACTACGTGGGATCGAGTGTCTGTAAGTCCCCAGTGTCTCTGTTTATTAGTTCCATAATGATTCTTTCCATAGCTTTGCAGACCAGGCTGGTTAAGCTTATGGGGCGGTAGTTACCAGGGTCAGTAGAGGTGCCTCCTTTGTGGAGTGGGACTACTGTTGCTGTACGCCAGTTTTCAGGTACATATCCTGTAGTAAGGCTAAGGTTAAATAGCATTTTTATGTGCGGGTTTAGCTCCTCTTGGAGTTCACGTAGCACGCAACCCAGGATACCGTCGGGTCCCATTGATGCTGTGTTTTTAGCTTTGCTGAGGGCGGTTCTCACCTGGACATCTGAGATGACAGGGAGGTTACATTCAGCTGGGATAAGTATTTCTTCTTTTGGGGGTGAGGGAGGGGAGAAATTTGCACTGAACCTGTCTGCCAGAATGTTGGCAATATCTGTGGGTTCAGTGTATTTTTTGTCTTTGTGAACTAATTCTGAACATATCTGAGGGTTTCCGCCCAGGTTTCTAACATAGCTGAAGAAGGCCTTGTGGTTATCTTTAGTGTCCATAGCGATTTTTCTCTCAAAGTTGGCCTTGGATGTTTTTATGAGAGAATGTAGCTTTCTACTAGTGCTGATCAGAGATGCCTTCTTTATGGGATTTTGCTCTGTCGTGCAGTAGTAGCTTCCTTCTTTTGTTATACAATTTGTTTATGGCTAGGGTCCACCAGACAAGACGCCTGCCCTTGGTGGAGAGGGTCTTGGTTTTATTTGGGATTGCATGATCCATGCATCCTTGGAGGTGTCCGTATAAAGTATTTGTGAAGGATTCTGCATTGTGGGATGTAGTTTCCACTGTCCCAGTGGGCTTAAAGGATACCATCTCAGTTTTAAGAAGTGTAAAGTCGGCTTTTGAGAAGTCTTTCACTGTAGTCTTTTGTGTTGGGGGTGGAGGTGGGATATATATATATCCAGGGTGATTAGTTTGTGGTCAGATCTCACTAGTGAAGGGTATACTTCCGGTGTGGAGCACTTTGTCCCCATGTTTGTGATGATCAGGTCTAGTATATCATCTCCCCTTGTGGGAGAGGTGACTAGCTGTTCCATTGCGTTTGAATTTATGAATTCCAGGAACCATTGGGCTAGGGTTTTTGGTCTAGAATAATGCACCCAGTCTATGTTAGGGTAGTTGAAGTCTCCCAGTATGATGGTGTTTGGTGAGACATTCATATCCTCCAATGTCTTCAGGAAGGCTGAGTGGGGTTCCTGAGATTGGGAGGGTGGTCTGTAACATGCTACCAGTTGTATAGCAGATGGTCTCTGATGCTTCATGTGTTGCCACTAACCTGGATGAATATGGACACTCCCCCTCCCTATTTGGTTTGGCCCAAGTTTTGGGGCCAAAAAGCATGATACGAGGCATAGCCTGGTAGCGCTGGGGTGCTCTCAGGAGCCTTGAACCAGGTTTCAGTTACTGCACAGACATCAATGTCCTCCATACTGAGGTGTGCTTCGAGAGCCTGCATCTTGAGATTTAGCCTTCTGGTGTTGAGCAGCATTACCCTTAATTTTTTTCCATTTTTGTTTTCTAAGGAGGTGGGTTTGTCTTTTGAGCTTTACCTAAAAAAGGCACTATGGGGGAGGCAAGAGCCTTAGCCAATATCCGGAAGCCCTGTGGTGACGGATGCAAGCCGTCCCTTGCGAAGCAGGGTGGCTTGTCCAGCATGTCATCCCAAGCAGACAGACAGACATTTGATCCCCCTAGAATTGACACCAGTATTTGAGACAATTATTAAAGCCGGTCATCTTGTCTTTGTATTGTGGCATCATTCTTGATGAGGGCAAGATGCTGCTCAGGGTCAGGGTCATACCAGCCTGGGCTACATAATCAGAGAGCTCCTCTATGTCTCTTTTCATGTAGTCCAGGGAGGTACGTTTCTGGTCATTCACGCCGGCATGGACAATGACGGAGTCATATTTGTACTTGCTTTGGAGTGACCTGAGTGCGTGTGTTATGTGGCAGATCCTAGCTCCTGATAAGCAGCTCACCGTTGCCCTCTCCTTGTTCAGCCTGGTAAGTGGAATGTCAGTGTGTCTGACTATAGAGTCACCTATTACTAGTGTATCAGGCATGGTGTTTGGCCTTAAGGGCTGTGATTGTTTGACACACTGATTTATTGAAGTATGTGATGCATGTGTTATGTTTTGAGGTGGCGGATTTTTGGGTGTCTGCTTTGGGGAGCCTCTGTTGTTTTGGTAAGTTTTTTGTTAGAGCCTCCGAGTATGTCTTTGTGTTTTTATGTGTTTGGTTTGTAGTTGTGGTAGGTCTATGTGGGACTGGGTTTGGTGTGTGTGTGGTTACCTTCTCCTCCTGTCTGGTCTTGCCAGTCCTGAGATGAGAGAGTTCAGCCTCCAGTTTGGCTATATAGTTGCATCTCTCACATTTATTTGTGTTTGTTGGGAGGAGGAGAGGGTTGTCTGTGTACATGAGACAATTGTAGCATTGTCTCAAGATTCCCAGATTAACCAGCTGAACCGGAGAGGATGCCAGCAATCTACCACTCAACATGCTAGAATATTATAAGGGAGTGCTGTGCCTTTAAGGGAAGTGGGTACTCACAGGGAAGGTAGGTGGATGTAGTGCTTACTTTAGTTAGCGAGTGCTTACTTAGAAGAGAGGTTTTGAGAACAAGTGCTAGTCTTATAATAAAACGGTTAGACTAGATTATTATAAGAGTAGAGCTTTCTTAAGTGAAAATTTGAACAGCAGACTTGGCGGAGCCAGAAAAAGTTTAACCGGCGCTGCGCTATGCACACAACCATGCAAAGCCGTGCAAACGCGGATTTTAAACAGGGAATTTCAAAAGAGCTAGAAATGGTCCAAAACAACCAATTACTACAAGCTGTTGTGCTGAGGTCACGCCTTCAGGGACAGATAGGCTGCGCAAGGCTCCCCACTCCCACTTGTGAGCAAAGAAACTTCCTTCTATCCAAGTAAGGCAATGGACACCACAGGAACTACACCACAGCCCAGAATACAGCAAAGCCTGTATACTGGTCTAAACTAGTCAAGGAGAGGCAGGAAAACAAGGATATTTTTTTTGTTTTTTTTTGTTTTTGAGATAGAAAGCACACAGAAATGCAGGAAACAGTAATAAATCAGTTACACAGGCTAGCACACTTTAGTGGGCAGCCTCAACAGTTAAATTAACAAACAAACAACTTTCAACCAATTTTCGACTAAATGAAACTAAGTGCAGATAATATATAATGCAACAAACAGTTAAAAAAACAGTTTAAGCTTGTTCAAGGTAAGCAAGAGAAGGTATTTCAGGTAAAAAAACAGCAAAAATGCTTAAATCAGTAAAGTAGTCGCTTTTCTCAGTTCTCTGCTGCTAGGACCACTCTGCAGGAACATGAGGAGCTGTTGCTGAGTAGTATAGCCAGAAAAAAATGCTCAGAGGCGGATTTTAAACAGGGAACTTCAAAAGAGCTAGAAATGGTCCAAAACAACCAATTACTACAAGCTCTTGTGCTGAGGTCACTCCTTCAGGGACAGATAGGCTGCTCAAGGCTCCCCACTCCCACTGGTGAGCAAAGAAACTTCCTTCTATCCAAGTAAGGCAATGGACACCACAGGAACTACACCACAGCCTGTATACTGGTCTAAACAGGATATTTTTTTTTGTTTTTTTTTTTTGTTTTTGAGATAGAAAGCACACAGAAATGCAGGAAACGGTAATAAATCAGTTACACAGGCTAGCACACTTTAGTGGGCAGCCTCAGCAGTTAAATTAACAAACAAACAACTTTCGACCAATTTTTGACTAAATTAAACTTTAAGTGCAGATAATATACAAGACAAAGAGGCCTAGTACTAGAAAATCCTATACAGAAAAGTGGAGCCAGTCTCAAGGAATGGGCACAACTGTGCCCAGCATAACTCGTATACTAGCTTACTTAACAGAAATGCTCCACAAGGGTCTATCCTTCTCTTCAGTTAATATTCATGCCTCTGCCATCTCAGCTCAGTATAATACTGAGCCCACCCCTCTTCTCTCATCCTCTGGTAACACAGTTCCTTAGAGAGGCCAAAAATTTAAGACCCCCCCCCCCCCCCCCCAGGAGAGGTACCACTCCAGCTTGGGACTTAACTTTATATTGGAAAAACTTACACTTCCCCCTTTGAACTGGCTGCTACAGCAGAGGTGAAATTCCTCTCATGGAAAACAGCTTTACTTCTAGCCATCACATCAGCAAGAAGAGTGTCTGAACTGCAGGCCCTTATGGCAGTGGAATCCTTCATTATCTTCCATGCAGACAGGGTTTCCCTCAGGACTAACCCATCTTTTATGGCCAAGGTGGTGTCTAGTGTGGCTTTAAACCAGTCCATTCATTTGCCTGCGTTTTTCCCTAATCCTCAAAATGAAGGGGAAAGGATACTGCATTCTCTAGATGTGCACAGACAGCTTAGATTCTATTTGGACAGGACTAAGCCTCTCAGAAAATCTGAACAGCTGGTAGTCAGCTTTGCTGCAGGGGCAGAGTGGAAGGCCATTTCAAAGCAAACCATATCTAAATGGATAGCACACTGCATCCATTTCTGCTACAAGCACCATGGAAAACCTACCCCACAGGGGATAAGAACACATTCCACTAGGGCTACATCTACCTCTACTGCAGGGACATCCTGGAAGCTGGAGCTCTGTACACACTTTCACCAAGCATTACCACTTGTCTATCTTTTCTAAATCAGAGCTGGATTTGCCACAGCAGTCTTACAGGGCCTGAATGCCAGTCCTAATGCTTTTTAATCTACCTCCACCCTTCCTTAGCTTTGGGAGTCAACCCAAATGTAATGACTGCAGCAGTGAAACATGAAGAACATAGTACAGTTGTGTACACTTACCATAAGTGTAGATGTTAGAGTGTATTCACTGTTGCAGTTCTGGTTACCCTCCCTCCAGCCCCCTGATTCTTTGCTTTCACCTATCCTTTTTGGTTTGGCATATCTTACACTGTGTATTTGCTGGGGGTGTTCCACACCTTATAATTGCTTCCTATTTTGGGGGCACCTGACATCTGGGGCAAGAAAAACTGATGTAATGGAGTCGGCTGCATGTTTTATGCCACTGATGTCATGGAAGAAGTGACAGCATCCGACGCAGAAATCCCAAGACTCTAGTATTCAGGCCGGCTGAGGGCTACCTGCAGGCAGATTAACCCAAATGTGATGACTGCAACAGTGAATACAATTGAACATCTACATATATGGTAAGTGTACACAACTCTACTATTCTCATCACTCCTTACTGGCCTCGTCAGATTTGTTTCCCCTTTCTCGGGCCTCACCTTCTTGGACAATCCATGGACTCTGGACCCTGTACCAGACCTTCTGACACACATGCCAGGCACCTTCCAGCCCTGCATCCACACCCTCAACTTGACAGCATGGCTGCTCCACTTCCATCCCTAGTCAGGCTTCATGAATGTTCATTGTGTTACCCTGCTGCAGTCTAACCCTCTATAACTCCTCCGCCCATCCATAGCTTTGGGATTCTACCCAAGTGTGATGACTGCAGCAGGGTAACACGATGAACATAGTACAGTTTTGTACCTACCATAAATGTAGATGTTCGAGTGTACACCCTGCTGCAGTCCAGGTTACCCTCCCTCCATCCCCTCTGATCTAACTGGCTAAATCTCTACAATACTTTCCTGATGTATTTGCTTATAGCTGGAGGGATTTTGTGTTTGTGCAAAAATTACTTAATTTGGTACTAATTACTGACCACCTTTTTAGGGGCACCTGACATCTGGGGCAAGAAAAACTGAAGAAAATGGCGTTGGATGCATTATATATACCCCTGGCGCACTGACGTCAGGGAAGAAGCGACAGCAACCGACGCCGTACCAAGACTTTGGAATTCTGGCCGACTGCGGGACCGCCTGACGAAAGGATAACCCAAGTGTGATGACTGCAGCAGGGTGTACACCCGAACATCTACATTTATGGTAGGTACAAAACTGTACTTTTCTCGCCTGCAGTTACTCATATCCTCACGTCTTCCCACAAGCCTTCTATAAGAAAATTATACACTAGCAAATGGAAAAGGTTTTCTATCTGTGCAAACGATAGAAACATAGATCCTTACACAGCCTCCATTCTTTGGGTGTTAGAATTCCTAACTGGACTTTTTCATCCAGGATCAGCTGCTGTTACAATCAAAGTTCAATTGGCAGCGATCTCCAATTTTCATTTGGGACAACATGAACCTAATCTTATGGCTCAGATTGTGTAAATCTTTCCTAAAAGGCCCTACTTTGCTGAGAGCTCCCTTTCAGGAACCTATATCTCCTTGGGATCTAAATTTTGTTCTGTCCAAACTTACTTCCCTGCCTTTTGAACCCGCAGATACTTGTGAATTGAAGTTCCTTTCATTGAAGACCATTTTTCTAGTAGCTGTTACATCCGCCAGAAGAGTGTCAGAGTTACAAGCACTGTCAGTCAAACCTCCTTACTTGATCTTTCATAGAGACAGTTTCCCTTCGTACAAATCCGTCCTTCATCCCCAAGGTTTGCTCTCAATCTAATTTGAATCAAACTATCGAACGGCCAGTCTTGTTTCCTAATCATTCAAACAGTGCAGAATATAAGTTTCATCAACTTGATGTTCACAGACAGTTAAGGTTCTATCTACATAGAACCAAGAACCTTAGAAGATCAGACCAATTGTTTGTATCTTTTTCTGAGACAAGAAAAGGTATGCCAAACTGGATCTCAAATTGTATTTAGTTTATTTACTCTTCCAATGGCAAGGAACTCCCATTAAAATTAAAGCTCATTCTACCAGATCTGTATCCACATCTGCTGCTTTTCAAGCCAGAGTCCCAATTGACAGTATATGTGCAGCAGCAACTTGGGCTACCCCTCATACTTTTATTACTCATTACAAATTGGATTTGGCCTCTAGGGGTAGAGCCTCCTTTGATTCCACGGTTCTTAGAAGTATATTTCCGTGAGCCACCTGAGAAAAAGGTGCTAGGGACGCTGTCTCATATGTAAGAATGAAGGCGAGATAGGACTACAGAACATAAAGAAGTTATGTACTCACCATAACATTCCATGTTTGTAGTCCATTTTGCCCTTCATTCTTACGAACCCACCCACCTACCCCCGTCCATGTATCCTTAGAGGATCTGGAGACAAGATGGTATTTATCTTCTGTAGGGTGGAGACCTTTCATCTTTGTTGTTCCTTTTGGAAATACTTTCTATCACTTTTTTAGTCAGCAGCAAACAAGATCTGGGTATTCTTACTAGTGCAGTATGGGATACCTACCTTGCCACGAGCCAACTGAGAGACTTCGAGCTTTGTAATCGGCTGAGTCGGAACAAAGGATCGGCTCCGAACCCATAAGTAAGAATGAAGGGCGAGATGGACTACAAACATGGAACGTGTTATGGTGAGTACATAACTTCTTTTTTCCTTCCGTGAGCATTGTATGGCTTTCTAAAACAAAACATTTCTTAGGCACCTGAAAACTTTGGAGGCTTACCTAGACTAGAACAAGCTTCAGATCTTGGTATTGCAGTCAGAGAGCTATCCACTCATGGATGAAAAAGATACAAAGTCTGCCAGAGAGGAAAAGAGACGAAGAAAAATTAAGTGGCTGAAAAAGAGAGTCAGTAAAGAATTTGCATGCAGGAAATTTGAGGCATTTACAATGCAGCCATTTTTGCCAAGGCTTGAGAACTGTAGATCCAGTGAGGTTTTGTTTTGTGTGCTCTGAGCCTACACCCAGTATTTAGTAGTTCTCCACTGCCTTGACCAGTCTGGAGATAGCTAGTGAATCTTTCTTGTCTAATGTTGCTACATAGGCCTCTAGTTAGGAATTTGATACAACTAAGATGGTTACTGGTTCCCAGGTGTCAATGCCAGATCTCAGTCCCTCAGTTTTGACCACTTCCCCTAAGTTGTGCAAGTCCATATATATGCTTTACATTTTGGTTCTAGAAATGCAAGAGACTTGCCTTTTTAATATTTTCAGAGAATGTCCCCACCCAGACAGGAGTAGCAAGTCCGGCTGTCCATTGGGATAAACTTAACATGCAAGGTACAAACATTGACCATCTGCTGTAGTCAATTTTTTTTTTTTTTTTACTATAAATGATATGTTGAAGAGCATTTGATGACCTGTTACAGGTGTAACTTTCTACCACCTTTTCAGCCTTTCACTGCATGGAAGTTACACACACCCGGGAGGAAGCGGGAATCTCCTCACTTAGATTCTTCTGCTACATATCACAGATTTTATCACCTGTAGCTTATGACATAGATGAGGAAGAAAGCATTTCATTTGGTTATTCTTTTTAGAATGTTTCCTTCAGAAAGAGCATTTTAAATGGGGGTCCAGTAATGTTTTAGAGTTGTAGAAGAGGTATTTAGATTTATTGGGCATAGAGACAGCAGAGGTCTTCATGCCTCCCTAGGTATTTCAGGTTGTTAGGATACTTAGCAACATCTCTAAAGGCAGACTTCCAGCTAGCTCTTCTAAGAAGCTGGACATGTTTTGTCAGGTTCAGGAGGTAGGGTTACCACCTTGTCCCACTTTGCAAGGGACAGTCCCTCTTTGGGCAGTTGTGTCCTGACAAAAAATATTAAAAATGGCAAATGTCCTGAGATTGTAGGACATAATTATGTCCCATATTGTATGTAATAGTTGCATAAAATAGTTATTTATGTATCTAAAATACCTAAATGTTAAAAGAAACAGAATAAGCAACTAAACTGCTATGAGAATAAGCTTTTATTTAGGCAAAAATGTTAAGTTCTATCCTTTGTACTGACCGTGGGTATGTGGTCGGCCTGTAAAATCTGATTTGTGTCCCGAAAATGTCCCACTTTGGCCATTTGAAAAAGGTGACAACCCTATCAGGAGGCATACAAAAACTTAGTCATCTAACTAGTGGTGAACCTTTTAGTATTGTCATTTGATGCTGTTATGAATTGCAAATTGGTTCTTGGGCTTAGTATGCTCCCCAGTAATAAGGTGAGAAGAGATTTAAATTAATTTGGAAAGATGATGTATTTTTCTGTCTAAATATTCTGGGCTTTGAATCGCCAGGCACGTGTTATAAAATAACACAAACTCCACAGGCAAATAGAGGGGCCTTGACTCTGGTGCTGCAGAAGCAGCCACATTGAAGGGGAAGGTAGATTGACCACATAGCCTTTACAGTTAGTAATCGTGCACAAAATTTTGACTTAATGCAGTTGATACTTGTAGCAGAGCATCAGAAGGCATGTTTGATTAAATTTGTTGCCCATTGTGGCGAATATAAAGATGTAGTTATTAGAAAACACTGTGGTTAAAGGTCTGTTGTCTGGCCATCATTCCAAAGAGATTTTAAATAAAATAAAAGAAAAGGGCAAGCAGTGCTAGAGAGTCAGTGAAACAGTTGTTGATGTCCTTCTATTCATATGCTGCAGTATTCATCACATTAGGGAGTCTGCCTTTGGCGGACTCGTATGTTCGGCCAGTATACAAAAGTCTACATGTTACTGCGAGGTATGTGCGATGCCACACATCATCCCACATACATCGGTCATAAAGAGAAGTCTTGTATAAAGCAGACATCAGCACACACCAACTTCAGAACTTTTCTGCTGCCTGTTTGATCTTTGATCGCCTGCTCCAGACATTCGCTCGCCAGATCAGTTGTGAACCTTGGTTAGATAAGTACCTAGCTGGGGTTTTTTCTTTCTTAAATTTTGTTGCTACTCCTTGCTTGTTGGGTGATTTCATGTCAACTAGGAAGGGCAAGTGTCCATGTGGAAGGCAGATTCCACATAAAGATGACCACGACCTCTGCTTGTTCTGTCTAGACCCAGACCAACATCATACCATTTGTGCTGTCTGTAAGTTGTTCATACCGAACACTCTTAGGAGCCGTTTAGCATCTCTCAAACTCTACTTGGAGAACCAAGGCCTTAAGCATCTGGCACAGGAGATGGAAGTGATGTTGGGTCCTTTGGATGAGCCCCAAGCGAAAAAGGCCAGGAAACCTTGGCCTGATCTTCCAGCTGCGCCCTCTCTTCCAGTTGGAGGATGTGCCTTCAGCAGGTACCACAGGGGAAGCCCCGAAGGAGTCTACCAACTCTGTTGAAAAGGGGGAACCATGGCTCATTATTTCCAAAGGTCCACGCGGCGTCACCCAAATCACTGTGCATGAGGATGTGCTTACTGATATAGTGGATGTAGGCCGACGTCCGGACCTTCCACCACATGGAAGCTCCTAAGAAGAAAAATTTAAAGACAAAGCATGTTGCTCCTGCTCCACAAGCGCAAACTCCTGATTGACAGGCTTTCTCACAAAGCCTTTTCAATGCCTTCATGGCCCTGCACCAGTCCTCACCTTCCTCTGTCCCTCTGCAAGCCTCCTCTCCTTCCACTGCCTTCAAGAGGACAGCTGCAGATACCTCTTCAGATGAAGAGGAATGTTTAGGAGATAAGTCATTGGCATACTCCACCCAAATACCTTTCTCCCTGGGGTATGCCTCCCCAGAAGGGGAATCTAATGTTTCAGATTCCCCTGAGGAGGTATTTCATTCGAAGAAACCATCCAGAAAATGAAAGACTTTTCAAGTGGGACTGTTCTCAAATGTCAGACATGCAAAAGGGGTGTTATGACCTCTTGCAGATGGATTCTCCATCCCCCAGTTCTCCCAGCTTTCCTGGATGTATTTACAGCTGCATCCAAGTGCCCAGACTCTCAGCCTCCTGCTTCCAAGCATCCTGACAGGTTCTACAAGGTGCCTGAGAAACAAGTTCCTGTTCAAAGCTCCATCTGCAGATCCAGCTACCATTTCAGTTTCAGCTGATAAGGATTTCAGGTTACTACCTTCCACCTCCTTACTGCCGTCTGATAAAGACAGTAAGGTTATGGAAAAACTGGGGGAAAAGATTTACCTCTGCCACTCTGGCTTTCTGGGCAATTAATTGCCAGATCCACATGGCCAAGTACTCCCTGACTCTTTGAGATGCAGGAAAACTCCTTTCAGACCTCCCAGACTCTCCTGCCAAGGCAAAACTGGCAGCTATCCTTAGCTCTTCTGCCCAGGTAACTAGGCACTCATCAAGTGCAGTTGCGATGCTGCAGATGCCTCAGCTAGGGCAGCGGGCTCTGGATCGGTGCTAAGGAGATATTTTTGGCTCAGGTTACATCCCTTGCCTGATGACTTTAAGCCAAATTTATGGATGCCTCCCTATATAATAAAGCCTTATTTGGTAGCTCAGCTGCAGACCTATTCAAATCATTACAGGAAAAAAGTAAGGAGATACAGGCTCTTAAACATATCCTTGTTTCTTCTGTTCCAAAGGAACTATCCAGCAAAGACTGCCTTTGTAAGAAAACCTGTCATGCCTTCTTCCTCTAAAGGTAAGAGAGGCCCTAGGAAACTTGTCTGCTTTTGCCCCCTCCTTTAGCCTCAAGGTTAGAGGTTAAACTGTTCCTTAAAGGTGTCCTTCATATTAGACCGCTAAGGAAACTGGTCTCTCATCTTGGGATCTCAATTTTGTGTTAGAGAAGCTTACATTGGTACCTTTTGAGCCATCAAGCACCTCTTCCCTGCAGCATTGTACATGGAAGCAGTTCTGCTAGTGGCCATTACCTCTGCCCCAAGGGTCTCTGAGTTGCAAGCTCTGATGTCTAACCCCCCTTCACAGTCTTCCACAGAGACAGGGTATCCTTGCCTACCAACCCTTTCTTTATGACCAAGGTGGTCAATGAATTATTCCTTAATCAGTCTGTTAACCTTCCCACTTTTTTTCCTTCCCCTCAATCTCCCAGTGAAAGAATTCTGCACACTTTGGATGTGCACAGGCAACTCAGACACTACCGTGATAAAACCAAACTTATCCGTAAATCTGAATGCCTGTTGTGTCCTACCACCCAAAGGACCTGGGTCAGCCGGTTTCCAAGCAAACTATCTCTTCCTGGGTTTCTAAAGCGATTTCCTTCAATTATTCAGCTAATGGTAAGAGCCTTTCTTCTCCAGTGAGGGCAGATTCCACTAGGACAGTATCCTCCTCTGGGGCTTTCTTTAAAGGATTAGACACTTGCTCTGCCCTGGAGGCGGCTACCTGGTCCTCTGTTCCTACTTTCACTAAACATAAGCTTGATGTCATCTCCATGTCCAGGTCTGGTTTTGCCAGAGCTATTCTATATGGATTTATAGAAAAAACTTCTGCTCCTCCTCCCAGTCTTTCCCAAGCATGAGCTTCAACATTCTCCCTAACGTGATGAATACAGCAACATATAAATAGAGGGGCATAGAATAGTTGTTTAAAAACTTACCATAAACATAGATGTCTCTTTCTTCTACATGCATGTTTTTCCTGGTGATATGTTTCTCGCCTAGGCTCAAGCTGGTGCGTGCCGATATCCACATTATACCTGGCGTCTCTTCATGACCGACTTACTTGGGACAATATGTGGCATTGCATGTACTTCGCAGTAGCATGTAGACTTTTGTATACTGTCTGGGATGGTAGGAGTCATCTGTAGGCAGACTCCCTAATGTGACGAATACTGCAGCATATAGAAAAAAGGACATCTATGGTTTTGGTAAGATTTTACACAACTATTCTTTCTTCTTAGATCTAAACCTGTTGGGTTATCTGGACATCCGACCAGGGCACCAAAGCGAAAGCCTTCCGTAGAGCCATATGTCCAATGTATGATCTAAGCCCACTGGCATAAGGGTACATAAAAAGATATACGAGTGAAAAACTTCAGACTAGCTTGCTGCCAGTAGATGGGGTCTCGTACCTATCTGTGTGTCCTACTTGTCGTCGTTGGTACTGTTTGCCTTCACTGGATCAGATGAATTGTCCCAATGGACGACCTTCCTTATTCTTTATTAGTGCCATTGCATTTTGTTGCTCTGTTACATGTTGGCTAGGAGGGGAAAGAGCGATTACAGTGGGCAGATTTCCTTAGAAGGATCTCCACTCTCATTGCCTTTTTTGCTTGGGTGCAGAGGACAACTATAAAACTTGTACGCTTTGTCAGTTCTTTGGCCGAAAAACTTTAAGAAGACACCTTCATCTCTTAACTCCTACTTGGCAACCCAGTGCCTCGCCCAAGCAAAGATTGCAGAACCTTCCATCCCTGGCATATTGCCTGTATAAGAGAAACTGATGGGAGGTTGGCGTAATGGTGAAGGTGTTTACCTTTAAGACATAAGATGTGGGGTTTGATTCTCCCATGGTGTAATTGACTAGGCTTAAAATGGCCCATAAATGCAGTTAGCGTAGTATTAATTTATGAACTAAAGTTTGAGAGGTCTAGGCCTCATATTATGACTGCCCAATCGGTCTTGCACATATTCGCAATGGTTTCAGAACCCGATACCTGCTCCACTGGAGGCCAGTGTGGCATCTAAGGTATGCATATCCAAAAAGGTTGAAGCTACCAGTGACGGTGAAAAGGAGGCGCAACGTTTAATAATTTCTGGTGTAATGATGGAAGAACTGATTGGTCTAAAGTGATGGAGTCCGTTTTCGGGGAGGAGATGGACCTCTTGGATTGGAGTAAGGATAGACCAAGTCGATTCCACAGATAGATCCTCATTACCCTCATTAAAGAGAAATTCCAGGGTCCCTCATTGAACTATGTCAGGTGTCGGAACCTCAACCCTCAATACTTTTTTTTTCATGTTCCATGTTTCATGATGTAATCCCTTTAAATCCTTCTACCATTCATTCTTCTGCAAGCTTTCCTGATGTGTCTGGGCCTAAATGATGCCTATCTCCACATTCCTATACATCCTGCCTACAGGAAATTTCTAAGTTTTTTGACTTGCCTGTTACTGTTTCACTTCTCTACTTTGCCTTTGTAGTTTGCTACAGCCCTTAGACTCTTAGTTTTCACTCCAGTCATAGCCTATTGCAGGACTCAAGGAATCCAAATAGTCCATTATTTAGATGGCCTGCTAATTAAGACACCTTCTCAGCAGCCACTCTTGCCTTATCCTCACCCTGTCTTGGCTTCAGGGGCTGGGGTTCACACCAACCCAAGACCTAGTTTTCTTGGGATGCAGACTAGACATCAAATTCATTCAGGCATTTATGCCACCAGACAATGTACAGAGCCTGACCAGTTATTTTCAGTTTCCTCAGAGCCTGACCAGTTACTTTCAGTCTCTTCTTCCTCTACAGACCTGTACTGCTAGGGAGATTGGCAGAACACTGGGGTTCATGGCCGAAACCATTTCCATGGTCCCCTTTACCAGACTCCATATGAAGAAGAGCCAGTGGTACTTGAAATCTACCTGGTCCCAACATTCCTATCTCCTGGACACCCAGATTCCTTTCCTTCCTTGCCTAAAGAAGGAATTCCTTTGGTGGATTTAGATAAAGCTCCAGACAGGTCTGCCTTACAAAATACAGACACTGCAACAGGATTGCACACAGATTCATCAGACATTGTACGCTTAAAAATTGGAAAACTGATTCAGTGTTGAAAAGGAACACGTTCGCAGATAATAGCATGCATTCAATTCAAAACACAGACTGTCAGAAATTCTGGATGTATAAAGTATCATGATACCGGAATATCTCAGAATAGAGAGATTCAATTGTATGCTCTGATGCATCTCTTTTTTATATCCTAAAATTAGAAAAAGATATTAGTTCATACAAAGTTCAAAGCTTTCTCATCTTGAGATTAAAAGAGCACGTTTCCAAGACTGAAAGGAGTAAAGAGATAACAAGGTATGCATATGGGAGGGTAGCTTGAAACTTTCCCATGCTTCAGTTGTGACATTGTTTGAGTTTACTTATCTTGGAGATATTTTCTACAAGTGCAGAATACCTAGCTTCCTTTCAAGGTTAAATTGATTACAGAAAACGTTTACCATCTGTTGGCTAAGTTCTGATGAACTCTAACAAAATCAAACTTTACTTCTCCACTAAATAAAAATATACAAACCTGTTGCAGTACTTCAAGCCGCAGTATATTAAAATGAGCATTAATAGGCATAGAAATAGCACATCCATTTCAATTCCTCCTTCCAATACTATAAATCATCACCAGTCCCAGATAATTCTAAATCATGCCATTATCAAACATACAAGTCCTGGGGTGCTTTTGTGCACAGATAGACCAATGCATTTGCACCTTTTTTAATAAAGCATTTCACTAACAACTTCTTAATAACAGAGTGTACAAGAGCTATGAAAAACATGATCATGATAAAGGTAATTATACTTTGCATTATGCTTTTACCAACATTTCTAAATGTATTACTCAACCACCCAAACAAGGTCCAACTAGACTCAGGATTAGTTATATAAATAGCCAGTTGTTCCATAAAGTCAGTTACCTTTCCTTGTCCGTCATGAAAGTCAGAAATAAACGTACATCACTGTTTTCCAATCAGATGGCAAACTGTGCCTTTCGAAGCCGTAACTTAATCAAGAGCTATTCAGTTTTGAAAAGCTGTGGCTTCAACGGCAGTCAGTTCTTATTTGTCTTACTAGCCATTTCAGCTAATATAAAGGACAGCTGATTCACTTCATGCATAGGCCATACTGCGGAGAAGAGAAAGCTATGATTTGTTCAGCAGGATATACAGTCCTTTTATTTTTGTAACCTTCCATCAGGTATAAAAAAAGAATGAAAAATAGCTGGTGTCATCTGTCCCACATAACAACTAGACCAGTTCCTGGGTAACCAGGTGGTAGGCACAATGTTTTTCTTGTTCCACTGTTGCAGTCATCACATCAGGGTTATCTGCTTGCAGTAGCTCTCAGTCGGCCTGATTATCAAAGTCTTTGGTCCTGCGTCGGTTGCTGTCTCATCTTCCATGACGTCAGGTAGTCGGGTATAAAGCATGCAGCCGACGACATTACATCAGCTACATCAGATTCGCAGGCCTCTACTGAGACCCACTCGGAGTCCGGTATGCCGCAAGATGCTTCAACTGTGGAACCTGTGGATGTCCTTCAAGGATGCATCTGCAGTCCTAACAAATGGGTTGTCCTGGCCTCGGGCAGCCCTTCGGTCGGCCGGATTCCAAAGTCTGGGTCTGGCCTCGGCTGATGTCGCACTTCACCCAACGTCATAGCTGCAGTTCAGCGGGTATAAAGGCATCAGCCGACGCCATTTTCCTCAGTCTTTCTTGCCGCGTGGCGCCCGAAGCAGAAGCTGTTCACAAGTGCCGGTCGGTCAGAACCAGAGATTGCTACTACCGAAGACTTCTAAAAAGCTAAGTACCCCGTTGGGGACTCTTTCTTGCCTCAGCCGATGTCAGAAAAAGTGAATAACTGTTTAACTTGTGGGAAACAAATACCTCATAAAGATTTCCACTCTTACTGCCTACCTTGTTTAGGCCCAGACCACGACGTAGCAGCTTGTCTAGCCTGTGCTTCCTTCAACCGACGGACACTTAGACGTCGGTCGGAGATTGCAGAGGAGTTTTTCGGCTCCGCTTTTGCTTATATCATGCCGTCGGAGACTCCGACTTCACAATTAGCTAAAAAGCGTAAGGAAAAGGACCGACACTCGCGGTCCGCGGTTTCGGCCGAAACCGCAGTTAAGCCAACCGCGAGTGTCCACGGTTCTTCCTTCGGCCGAAAGCATGCCTCCTACTACCGAGGCCTCTTCCAGCATGGCTGAATCTGCTACGGAAAATCCACCTGCTCTTACAGTTTCTCAGGATTTATCAGATACTATCCCCTTAGATGTATCTACTCCTGCACGTGGAGCTGCTAGGCCCCCTGCATCCATGTCAATTAAGGCTTTTGCCAGGGCTAAAGCAGCTAAATCTTCAAAGGCCGTGCCTGCTAAAACCCCCTCTCACAGGCCTAGCTCTAGTACTCAAATGCTTAGTCTAGCAGAGGATCTCATTTCTTTGATCAGAGGAACCCAGTCTCACCCTGACAGGGCCTCTCACCCACCTCCAGAGAAGAGGCCTAGAGCAGAGCCCCCTGAGCCAGTTTCTTCAGATTACTCCTCTGATGATTCAGAAAATACGAATCCTCCAGAAGGCCCTTATTCTTCATATGAGGACTCTGATGCAGAGGATTCCATACCTTCTGCCTCTCCTCCTGAGGAATTTTCTTTTGGGGAAACCTTGCATGCTATGAGGGAACAATTTCAATGGCAGGGCCAGGATTTTTCAGACTCTAGGAAAAGGCTTAGGACCTTTTTACATTTACCACAGCATAGGCCTTTAGCTATTCCTCCAGTACTTACAGTTGTGGATGATGCATTTAATGATGCTTGTACTGCCCCTGACTCACTGCCTCCGGCCCCTGCTAAGCCCGACAGATACTACAGGGTTCCGGACACACATTATCATTTGTATAAGGCTCCTATTGCAGATCCTGAAACTATTTCACAGGGCCCCAAAGCTGTAGCAGCTGCCTCTGCCAAAAAAACCCTCCCCTCTGAAAGAGAATCTAGGGCATTGGAGAGATGGGGTAAAAAAGTTTATACTTCTGCTACTCTTTCGGCTAGGGCCTTAAACTGTCAATTCCACATGATTCAGTATCAGGAATTTCTGTTAGATCAGCTCACTAAAAAACTGTCCTCACCTGAGCCTTTAGACCGTAAGTCCCTTCAGGATTTGGTGCATAACACTCAGCAGGTCAGTAATCATTCCTTAAAATGCGGCTATGATGCACTGGAGGCTTCCTTCAGATCAGCTATGACTGGTACAGTGATCAGAAGGCATGCATGGTTAAAAGAGCAATCCTTACCAGACCATGTAAAGTCAAAGCTTCTAGATGCTCCCATGGAAAAGCACAGTTTGTTTGGTTCCCCTGCACAGCAAGTGTTGAAGAAGGTGGAAGAAAAGGCTAAATCTGTCCAGACAGTCAAGGATTTCTTACAGGTCCAGCCTCCGAGGTTTAGTAGGAACTGGCCTTCCAAGAATTGGTCCTTTCCAGACACCATCAGAGCACAGAGAAGCAGAAATAGACGCCCTAGAGGCAGAGGTCAATCCAGAGGTGCCTACAGGGGACGTCAGTGGCAGCCTTAACAGCCAGAGAAGTACTGCCACAGATCCAGCCACTACCACTTCCACAGGACAATCACAGTGACTTGGCTCTGAAACCGCCTACCAGGGAACAACTGGGTGCACCCTTAGGCGGAAAGCTAGCCTTATTTTCAGTAAATTGGCATTACATTACAGGAGACAAATGGATTTTACAGACAATAGACAAAGGCTACAGGTTTCACTTCCATACTCTTCCAAGGAAGAGAGGAATGCCAAACCTACCCCCAAACCAAAGGACAAACGCTCTACAGCAAATAGACCACTTACTAAGGATGAGAGCTATAGAAAAGGTACCGGCTATGGAACAAGGACAAGGATTTTATTCAAGGCTTTTCCTGGTACCAAGAAAGGAAAACCAATGGAGACCTATCCTCGACCTGTCCGCTCTAAACACATATCTCATTGTTCCAAAATTCAAGATGCTGACCCTACAGCAACTTCTTCCCATGCTGGGCAAGGAGTCTTGGCTGGTGACTCTGGATCTCAAGGAGGCATACCTGCACGTCCCCATACGACCAAATTGCAGAAGATACCTCAGATTTCTTGCAGGATCAGAGCATTATCAATTCTCAGCATTGCCTTTTGGCTTATCTACTGCGCCCAGAGTATTCACGAAATGCCTGGCATCAGTAATTGCGCATTGCAGGCTTCATGGAATTCAAATTTATCCATACCTGGACGACTGCCTGTTACAAGCGGACAGCAAAGACAAATTAACAAAAGATTTGAAAAAGGTTATTCACCTGCTGCAAGCCCTGGGATACACAGTCAACACAAAAAAGTCAAGGCTGATACCATCCCAAAGGATAAACTTCTTGGGTGCAGAACTGGACACATCAAACCAGATGGCATTCCTCACAGCAGAAAAACAGAAGCAGCTACCACTCTATTTCATGGCATTAACAACGCAGAACCAGCTTACAGCAAGGAAAATCCTGCAAGCCCTGGGTTACATGGCATCCTGCATAATATTAATTCCACATGCCAGACTACATATGAGGAAGTTGCAATGGTACCTGAGGAATTTATGGTCTCGGCACAAGCACAGCCTAGAAACCCAAATTCCAATAATTCCATGCCTGAAGCAAGAATTCCAGTGGTGGGCCCAGGCCTGTCAATTGAACAAAGGACTGCCCTTCCACAGGCCTCACCCAAGCCAGACTATCACCACGGACGCCTCAGACCTCGGTTGGGGGGCACACATGGTGGACAAGTGCATACAAGGCTTATGGACTCAAGACCAGATGAACCTACACATAAATCAAAAAGAGATGCTGGCAGTAAAACAGGCAATTCAAACATTCAGACCATTTCTTCAACAGGGTCATTTGCTGATAAGGACGGACAACACCACAGTTATGTGGTATATCAACAAGCAGGGAGGCACACATTCATATCCTCTATACCGGATGGCAATGGACCTCTGGAATGTGGCCCTGAGCCTCAACATTCAGCTCCAGGCCATATTTGTGCCAGGAAAAGAAAATATACTAGCAGACATCTTAAGCAGAACCACCACGGATGCCCACGAATGGATGCTGCATCCAGACATCTTCAAAACCATCACAAGGAAATGGGGACTGCCAGAAATAGACCTGTTCGCATCCCCACACAACCACCAATTGAAAAAATTCTGCACAAGGACATACCACCCACTTGCTTGGAAGGTGGACTCCCTATCCTTCAGTTGGGAAAACCTGACAGCATATGCATTCCCACCTCTTCGTTTGATGCACAAAGTGCTACTGAAGATCAAAGAAGATCACCCGAGGATCATCTTGATAGCTCCAGACTGGCCGAGGCAACATTGGTACCCAGTACTGAGGAGTATGTCCCGGGAACACGCATGGCCTCTACCCCTACTACCTCTACTGCTAACACAGAACAACTTCAAAATCCTGCATCCAAACTTGAAAACACTGCAGCTAGCTGCTTGGAACATTATATAAGGCAAAATAACCCAGATTTATCTCAAAGGGTTAAAGACATTATCTTGGAGGCTCGCAGACCCTCAACAAGGAAGACTTATTCAGCAAAATGGAAAAGATATCTCATTTGGAGTGCAACAAAAGGAGTAGATGTATCATTGGCAAACATAGCTAACATCCTGGAATACTTAGCAGAGCTTTTCCACAATGGTCTGTCTTACTCCTCCATTAAGATTCATGCATCAGCAATTTCAGCAGAATACAACATGGATCCTCCAGTCTGTTCTCAACCTCTACTCAGGCAGTTTCTCAGAGGAATTAAAAATGTAAAGCCACCAAGGAAACCACCATTGCCTACATGGGACTTGAACTTTGTGTTAGAAAAGTTGACACTCCCCCCTTTTGAACCAGAAGCAACAGCAGAATTACAGTACTTATCTTGGAAAACTGCATTCCTGCTTGCAATCACTTCAGCTAGAAGGGTTTCTGAATTACAGGCATTAATGGCAGTACAACCCTTCCTTATCTTCCATCAGGATAGAGTGTCCATGAGAACTGATCCTACCTTTATGCCAAAGGTGGTCTCCAGGGTATCATTAAACCAAGCAATACACCTACCAACATTCTTCCCCAACCCGCAGAATAGGGGGGAAAGATTGCTGCATACCTTGGATGTACACAGACAATTGCGCTACTACCTGGACAGAACCAAGAACAATAGAAAAACTGACCAGCTTCTGGTAGCATATGCAACAGGAATGGAAGGAAAAGCAATTTCAAAACAAACAATCTCAAAATGGATAGGAAATTGCATTAGATTTTGTTACTCTTTTCATGGAAAGGCAACTCCAGAAAACATCAGACCTCACTCCACAAGGGCTACAGCCACTACTACAGCTTTCTTACGAGGAGTGGCTACCAAAGACATTTTAGAGGCTGCTACTTGGAGCTCTGTGCATACATTTGCCAAGCATTATAATCTACCGTTATACTCCAGATCCCGAGCAGGTTTTGCCACTGCTGTTTTGCAAGGGATCTTAACTACACCATAAACTCTTAGTGCCTCCTTAGTGCCTCCTCCCCCAGTTTGGCTATGGTATTCTACCCATTTGTTAGGACTGCAGATGCATCCTTGAAGGACATACAGTTTTGTACCTACCATAAATGTAGATGTCCGAGAGGTATGCATCTGCAGTCAGGATTACCCACCCTCCTTCCCCTCTGTGGTACTCCTAGGGTATTTGCCCATCTTGAAGCTAGCTGGGGGAATCTATTATGGTGTATTTGTTTGTATATATGTATATACATGTTTATTTCTATTTTGCTCTCTATTGTTTGGAAACATTTGCATTTATCCAAATTTAGCCTTCCTAGAGGGCACCTGGCATCTGGGGCAAGAAACACTGAGGAAAATGGCGTCGGCTGATGCCTTTATACCCGCTGAACTGCAGCTATGACGTCGGGTGAAGTGCGACATCAGCCGAGGCCAGACCCAGACTTTGGAATCCGGCCGACCGAAGGGCTGCCTGAGGCCAGGACAACCCATTTGTTAGGACTGCAGATGCATACCTCTCGGACATCTACATTTATGGTAGGTACAAAACTGTACTATGTCTCGACCTTGGGTGGGTCCGGAGCTGCTGTGCAGGCACCGGCTTCTGGGGGTGTATTCAGGCCTACTGACTTGCATATTAAACTGATGCCATCTTCTTCTTCAAGGCCTAAAACTCGAACTGTGCCTAGAAAACCGATGCCCAGACCACATGGTCAGGCCTCTATGCCTAAAAAACAAATGATAAGAATGGCTGAAGACCCTATTACTTTAATCAGGGGAACCCAACTTTCCCCCACTGAGACCTAGGACTGAATTTGCTTACGATACTTTTGACCAGGATTCTGAAATTCCTGTTTCCTGTGATGACCAAGATTTACCCTTATCTACCTATGAGGACTCTGATGAAGAGGACTCTATTCCCTCTGCCCCCCCCCACCCCACCCCCACCGAGGATTTCTCTTTTGGTGAAACCTTGCATACTCTTAGGGAGCATTTTCGTTGAACGCCAGGATTAGTCTGATTCTAAAAAGAGGCTTAGGGATTTCTTACTCCTGCCCCAGCATAGGCCTTTAGCTATCCCTTCTGTACTAGACATTGTTGATGCCTTTTTGGAATCCAGCTTGGTCCCTGACTCTCTACCTCCTGCTCCCAGAAAGCCTGATAGATATTATAGGATTCCTGACTCTCAAGTTCCTTTTTAAAAATCCTACTGCAGATCCTGAGACCATTTCACAGGGACTCGAGGGCATTAAGGCTACTACCCCCCCCCCCCCTGATAGGAGATTCCAGGGTGCTGGATAGATTGGGTAAGAAGGTATACACTACTGCAACCTTGGCCATTAGGGCCTTAAACTGCCAGTTTCATATGTTAAAGTATCAGCAGCATATTATTGGATTGCTTAAACAGAAAATTATTTTGATTCCTGACTTTGCTGAAAATAAGGATTTACAGTATTTAATGCATTCTGCTGAACAGGTTGGAAAACATACTTTGCATTGTGGTTTTGAGTCACTAGAGGCATCTTGCAGGGCTGCTGTCACTGGGTCTGTGCTTAGAAGGCATGCTTGGCTTAAGGAGCTATCCTTGCCAGGTCATGTTAAAGCTTAATTACTGGATGCTCCCTTAAATCAGGACCGCCTGTTTGGCAACAAAGCAGAAGGTGTTCTTAAAAAGATGGAGGAAAAAGCTAAATCTATGCAAACTGTTAATATTTCCTACAAGTACAGCTTCCAAGATTTAGTAGGCATTGGCCCTCCAAGAATTGGTTCTTTCCTGCCTCTTCCAGGCCTTCTCAGTCCAAACCCAGGCTTCAGTCCCAGGGTACGCACAGGACTAAGTAGTGGGGGGCTCCCACTTCCAAATCAGGGAGTAGTAAGACTCCCCCCTATGGTAAACTGTCTCAATGACTTAATTTTAAAACTTCCAAGCATTTCTCAACTGACTGCTCCTTTAGGGGGAAAGATTGCTCTGCAGGCAAAAAACTGGGAACTTGTTACCCAGGACAAATGGGTTTTAAATATATTTTCCCAAGGATACAGATTTCACTTCCACACATTACTAACACCAAACGGTTGGCCAGATCTACCCCCAAATCAGTGGGCAGAGGCTCAACAGCAAGTACTCTCTCTCTTAAGCATAAAGACTATTCAAACTGTACCAGAAGAGGAAAAGAGACAAGGTTTCTGCTCAAGACTTTTCCTGGTACCCAGAAAAGACGATTCATGGCATCCTATCCTGGACCTGTCTATCTTAAACACCTTTTTGGTGATTCCAAAATTCAAGATGCTAACTCTTCACCAGTTGCTTCCTATGCTAAGCAAAGATGCCTGTGTGGCAACACTCGATTTAAAGGAAACCTACCTGCACATCCCAATCAGGGAATCTTGCAGAAGATACCTATGCTTCAAAGCAGGCTACATGCACCATCAGTTCTCTGCACTGCCCTTTCGCTTATCTACTGTGCCCAGGGTATTCACAATGTGCCTAGCTCCAGTCATTGCATTTTGCAGGCAAAGAAATATTCAAATATACTCATACCTGGATGATTGTCTAATTCAGGCAGAAAGCCAGGACATACTTTTGAATCATCTGGCATTTGTACAAAAGGTGCTAATTTGTGTGGGGTACACCATAAATGAAAAGGAATCACATTTGGTACCCTGTCAACAAATTATATTCCTGGGAGCAAGCTTGAACACACCTTCCCAGATGGCTTTCCTCACGCCAGAGAAACAAATTTATTTGACAACTTACTTCAAACTAATGGCCACAAAAACCCTGCTAACTGCAAGGCAAATACTGCAAGCCTTGGGGTTCATGACCACCTGCATTCTGCTAATTCCGTATGCAAGACTGCATATGAGGAAACTACAGTGGTATCTAAAATGCCTATTGTGTCAACATTCTCAGGCTCTAGAAGCAATGATTCCTATCATACCTTGCATACGGTTAGAGTTCCGTTGGTGGGCAGAGGCCTGTCACCACAACAAGGGACTACCATTCACTCTACCCCCTGCCACCCAAACCCTAACTACAGACTCATCAGACTGTGCATGGGAGGCTCATCTGGCAGGGAAGTGCATTCAGGGCAAATGGAACCCAAGTCAAATGCACCTGCATATCAATCAGAAAGAAATGTTTGCTGTACAGAATGCTCTGATAGCCTTCAAGGACCACATTCTTCCAGGACAATTAATGGTAAAGACTGACAACACCACTGTTATGTGGTACATAAATAAGCAGGGGGGTACCCATTCTTACCCCCCTCTGCAGACTAGTCATGGCTCTGTGGAACACAGCCTTGAGCTACCAAGTGCATCTACAGGCTCAATTCCTGCCAGGAAAACTAAATACACCGGCAGACGAACTAAGCAGAAATCTCGTGGACCCACACAAGTAGAAACTGGAACCAAAAACTTACAGCATGTTGATAAACAAATGGGGGAGCCCAGATAGACCCGTTCGCTTCCCCCCAAAACTACCAATTGGACAAATTGTGCACAAGGGCTCCCCACAAACAAGCTTGGAAAGTGGATGCTCTGTCCTTCAGCTGGAAAAATCTATCAGTTTATGCCTTTCCCTCTCCTCTCCTAAGTACTAC